>NW_028301540.1:5670000-5852500 GCF_042242905.1 Orbicella faveolata | reverse complement strand
AAAAAACGATTATAACTTTTTCTTAAAAGGTACTAACTTTAGTTTACCTCCGACCTTATAGTGATAGGTAACGCATTCCACAAATTAGTTATTCATATGAAGAAAGAGTTACTATAGGGAAAAGAGATGTCTTGGTGGGTTTAATATCGTGGAAAAACCACGAAGATCCCCGACGGGAATGCCCACTACAGAATTGGACAAAGTTCAGAATTACAATTAAAGAAAAATGATAAATCAAGGTATTCCAGCCAATAGTGAACAGGTAGGAGGTTAAAGTTCAAAAGTCTGTCCTTGTATGAAAGTTTAAAGTTTTGCAAATAAAACGTGTAGCTCTTCTTTGGTTATTTTCTACTTCCAGCATCCATGTAGGAGACTGTAACGAGGAAAGCTGTGAGGCGTAGCACAGGTTAGAATGCAAAAGGGAGATACAGAGCTGCTTCAGAGACTCCTTATTGAGGTCAACCGAGCAGTTTCTTTTTAGAAATCACTGCATTCTATTAGATTTTGTCACTGCTTGAGCAATGTGTGCAGTCCACTCAAGTCCTTCGAGACAGTAGGTGACGCCAACGTCTTTCGCGGAAGCTTAGTGGCGAAGAGACAATTTTAAGGTGTCTTTCAAGTTTCTCATCCTGACATCCATTAACCTGTAAAATCTTTCGGAGCTTTGTCGTTTTCTTGTTACCCTGAGGTTGACACATTTAGAAGGTTGGAAACAGTCATTTTAATAAAATTGTTTTGCATATTTCGCCCTGTGTTTCCCCAGGGAGCACCTGACCCCCGTGACAAAGGGGTTGGCACGTGACACATTCTCCTCCAATCGGAAAACGCAGTGGATGCAGCAAAAACGGGTAAACATGTGCTAGCAGCGTCGCGCGCGGCAGTTTCAAATTGGTACATGTATGTTGTCTGTGGAGCTGCTAACTCCGTAAAGAAGCGAGGTATGTGCATTCTTAGTTTACAGAAATGTTGTTACTTTCTTGCACTATGGAGACGACGAAGTTAAATGGCAAAGGGAACCGATTTTGCACTAAAATTTCAGCAGTTTTCAAGGCAAGTCGAACGCGAGAAGACACATAAAACAGCTGAAACCTCGTGCTCTTTCATACCTTGCTTGTAAATAAGCTTAAGTTCTCGTAATATTGCCCAAAAATTGCCCAAATTTCCCAGAGAAGCAACGTAGAAATAGAAACTAAGACCACATTATTGTTTCGTAAACCTTGTGATATCAGCAAGGTGTAAGACTGTTTGAACTAGTGGTTCGCCGGTTCGTTCAATGGCGTTCAATGTAAGCTCATGGTTAGTTCGCTCGTTTCCGAATCAAGCGGTCCAGGTTCTAGCACTGGCCGGGGACATTACGTTGTGTTCTTGGGCAAGACACTTTACTCTCAGAGTGCCTCTCTCCACCCAGGTGTATAAATGGGTACCGGCGAACTTAATGCTGGGGGTAACCCTGCGATGGACTAGCATCCCATCCAGGGGGGAGTAGAAATACTCCTAGTCGCTTCATGCGACAAAAACCGGGATAAGCTCCGGCCTGGTGGGCCACTTGGCTCGTATGCAGACTTTACCTTTTTCTTTTATACCAATTACTTACAATTGGACTACTCAGCCAATCTCAAATGGTGATAAGATCCCTCTCATGTTTGGTGGAGTGAAGTGAAGGTTATGGCTGAAGATTCCCATGAAGGTTGATTATTTATTGAATGTGCCATATTTTTACTCTGTAGAGCCAAGACTACCAATAAAGTATTTCATAAAGGGGAATAAGGAGCTTAGTGCAGAAGAATGGGAACAAACGTACAAGACGGAATATGAAAAAGTAAAGAAACTACAAGAACAGTTGTACAGGTGCTAACAAGAACTACATCAGTGGTGAAGTGGTAAGCAATTTACTTTCTATTAGTTTTATATTCACTACTAAATATACACAGGGATGGGTGTGCAGCTCGAGCTGTGAGCTCAAGTGTTTGATGCAGTCCATGTAGCGTTTACATAAATCAAGTACGATACTATATAGCTAGTTGCAAGGTACCCAACAAAATATATACTTCTCAGGCCATAAAGCTTGTGCAACTGCCTGATATTTAAACCCAAAAACCTAGTGGAAAAAATGGGAACATGTTTCTCAACCAAATACAGATACGTTAACCTCTGGTGGCTAGAGGTGATTACAAGGTTAAGGTTTCCAGATATTAAAAGTAATATGTAAAAGTCCTAAAATATAATTTTAAAGTTCGAGAGCTGTCAAACCTTGTATACGCTTGATAGCAAAAGACTCGATTAATGCCATAGTGGCACACATGCATTTTATACCAACAGGAAAATATTTTTTTAGTTCCTGCATTGACACTTAAATACAGCTACATTCTGCCTAATTTTAATACATTTTTGTTGGCTCTAAGCTACAGTGCAGCTCAGATATAAATGAATTATGCCTAGGCAATTTATACAAATATTTTTTGTTTGTGTAATTTATATGCGTGTATGTGTGGATGGCCATAAGCGTATATGCATGTGTATATACGCATGCACACATGACTGTTTGTTATGCTTTCCTACAAGTTTCTTTATATCAAGCATTGTTGGGGAAATAATGCTTTGCATATTGTGAAATGAAATGAAACCTATCATTATTTCAAGTTTTGGATTGCTTTGGAAATTCACCAACAAACTACTATTTATTAACACTTGCAAGCTTGATCTTTATAATTTACATGTAAGCTGTCAAGAAATTGGGAAGAAAATTGAAGCAGTTGCTTGAACTCCTTATTATTTTGCGAATCTTAAATAATTGTCCTCATAGCTTTTAAGTGAAACAACCGTCTTTAACTTACTTTAATTCCCAGTTAATACTTTTGAGAATAGGAATGAAACTCTCAGAAACGTTTTATTTCAAACCAGTTTCCTTTCACAAACGGCAGTTGAGTTCTCCTGGCTTCGAACATATTACGCGCGATGGAATGCATTTATTAGCAACTCAAATAAAACAAAAACGCATTCTTCAACAAGAACAGGTTCTAAAGCCCATAATACTTGTAATGATAATAATAATAAAATATTTATATAGCGCCAATCCACTATTTGTCCATGGCGCTTAACATTAAATAAAAAAATATTTAAAAAGCTAAAAAAGGGGAGGGAAAAAAAAAAATCTAAAAATTAAAAGAGTTAAAAAGCTTGTTTAAAAAGATATGTTTTTAAATGCCGTTTAAAGATGTCAATCGAACTACTGGATCTCAGTTCAAGTGGGATTGAGTTCCATAGTCTCGGTGCCGCCACAGCAAATGCTCTCTCTCCATATGTTTTCAGTCTAGCTTTCGGGGTCGCCAGAAGGTGTTGAGAGGATGATCTTAATTTCCGTTGAGAGGTGTTGTACTTAAGTAATTCACAGATGTAGTAAGGCGCTGTTCCATTGAGAGCTTTGTAGACCAGTAGGAGAATTTTAAAAATTATACGGTAGCAAACAGGTAACCAGTGGAGCTGTTTTAGGACGGGGGTGATATGATCAAATTTCCTAGTACTTGTAACAACACGAGCTGCTGTATTTTGAATAGATTGTAATCTTAAAGTATCTTAAAGTAGATGTTTTGGAAGACCATATAGCAGTGAATTGTAGCTATCTAATTTCGCAGTAACAAAGGCATGAACAACAATTTTAGCACTCTCCTCGTCAATGTACTTTCTGATTTTGGCGATATTTCTTATGTGATAATAAGAAGACTTGCAAATTGATTTTATGTGTTCCTCAAAGTTAAAACACTTATCAAAAATAACGCCAAGATTATGAGCTGAGGATGATGGTACAACTATCACGTTGCCAATTTGAAGAGACTCTAAAGAAGGACTGGGATGATATCTTGAGCTGATAAGAACAACTTCAGTCTTGTCTTGATTTAGTTTGAGCTTGTTGATGACCATCCAGTTGTCTATATCACGGACACATTGCTTGATAGTAGTTTTACACTCTACCATTTTATCAAGACAGTCAGTTTTAAATGCCACATAGAGCTGGGTGTCGTCAGCATAGAAGGGATACTCTAAGTTGTAACACTTAACAATGTCAGCAAGAGGAGAGGTATATAGTAGGTATAAAAAAGGGCCAAGGACTGATCCCTGTGGGATGCCACATTCCAAGAAATGTTGAGAGGATCTGCATTTATTGACGTTAACAAACTGTTTTCGTGATGTTAAATAAGATCTTAGTCAGGCGAGTACTGTTCCCTTGATCCCAAAGTGACTAGATAACCTTGATAATAAGATGGAATGGTCCACGGTACCAAAGGCGGCAGATAGGTTGAGTAGAAGTAGAATAACAGAGTTATTGTTATCAATAGCAGTGAGAATATCATTGTGAACTCTAACGAGGGCCGTTTCAGTACTGTGAAATGCTTTATATGTGGATCGAAATGTCTCGTCAAGATGGTGCCTCAGTATATGGTCGTTTAATTGCGAAGCAACAGCCTTCTCTATTAGCTTGGGCACAAATGTTAGATTTGAGATTGGGTGGAAATTTTGTAATTGCTCAAAATCAGCATCTTGTTTCTTGAGAAGCGGTTTTAATACAGCAACTTTCAAAACATGTGGCATCACACCATTCTTGAGGGACATGTTTATAATCGATGTTAGTGTAGGTAGGATGATGGGAAAGCATGTTTATAGAACAGATGCTGGAAGTGGATCAAGTTCAAATGATTTTGTTAATGTCTTCACAGCAAATTTCTCTACCATATCCAAAGTAACTTGTTGAAAGTTTTGAATCTGCACATCACACAGAGGTCTGTCAGTAGTATGAGGTGAACTGAAGACATTCTCAGGAGCTCTGTCTGTAAGTGCATTGTGTATCTTGTCAATTTTACTGGTGAAAAAATTGTTGAATGCATCTGCAAGGCTAGTGGAGTCGGGAAAACAGGAAGGATATTGTTGTACTTTCTGTTTCTGAAGTAATTTGTTAACAGTTTTAAATAACATCCTCTGATCGCCTGAGAAATCACTGATAACGGTAGTGTAATAAGCTGATTTTGCTGAGTCAATTAAGTTGTTGACAACACTACATTGGTGAACGTATAGTTCGCGATCACTTGGAAGTCGGGTAGAACGCCACTTTCTTTCTAGTTTTCTTCTAATGCATTTATTCTGAGCAATCTCAGTTGAATACCAGGGTGCTGATGGACAAACTGTAACCACACATTGCTTGATAGGTGCATGTCGGTCTAACAATGAGTGCAGCACGTTATCATATTGATAAACCAAGATGTCTAAGTGAGAAGATGGTTCTTTAATTAAAGAGGAATTATTAATGTCATCACAGAGGGCATCATAGTCAATTGAGTGGAGTTTTTGATAGTTCCTAGTTTCCTTCTTGAACTGAGGTTTCTGTAGCTGCAGATTAATTTTTACAGCAGAATGGTCTGAGATCACTGGGTCAAAAATTGAAATACCACTAAGAAATGTGTCATTTGATTTGGTAATTGCAAGATCAAGAGTATGACCGCTAATATGAGTGGTCTGAGATTGTAGTACTCCAGAATATCCATGAACACTCTTAAAGTTTGTCATGTTCATGGTACCATCTAGACATAAAAGTAGCAGAGTAAGAAATGTTGAAACAATAACTCTTGAGTCCCAATTGAAATTATTTTTTTCAACTTACTATAAACTTGCTATATAAATGCACCTCTTCAAAATTTATTTGAGCAAAAAGATCTTGCACTACATGCACATTCAAATTTGTGCTAATGACTACTGACTATGATTTTCTGTGAATCGTCAAAAATACGTAAATAGGTGTCAATGGCTTTGTGGCAGTTGCATCACAAAAGTTCCTTCTGGGTAGAGGAGGTGGGAGAAACCAAAATCTTAAATCTCTGTAGTAATAATAGTTGAATATTTACCCAGGATAACCCTTCAGTACAAAGTACTGTTATCAATGGGGTCCAGGTGACTAAGAATTAAAAACTAATATATAGGAATTATTAAGATGTACATGTATAGAATAAGATACATATTAACTAAAAGGCAAAAATACACCAAGTTAAAAACCCTTAAAAATACAATGAAAATTACAAGTAATAATCGTCCAAGGCTTTCCTAAATAAAACTCTAGAAGTAATGATTCTCTGTGACTTTGTCTGGAGCAAACCTGCTGAAGAAATCTTCCCGATCAATGTATGGAAAGTCAGTTTACTTTTAATGCTGTGGAAGAATCAGAAATTGTTCAAGAGTTAAAAAATCTCAAGTGGACAAAAGTGTCTGGATTGGATAATTTCTCTCTGGGACTGCTCAAAGGCGTTGCTTTTGTTTTAACTAAGCCTTTGACATTTATCATCAATTTATCTCTGGTAACTGGAGTTGTGCCTAGTGAGTGGAAAGTGGCAAAGGTGATCCCCCTCTCTTGCTGAGATCGACAATTACAGGCCTATTTCAATTCTCCCTACTTTGTCAAAGATCTTGGAGAAATTAGTCTACAAGCAGCTGATGGGTCATTCGGGGTGTCATAGTCTACTATTTGAGTACCAGTTTGGTTTCCATCTGAACCAAATCTTACCAGGCTTCTCAGTGTTTAGGGGAAGCTTGCCCTGGACTCCCCTAAAACTGTACCCTTCTAGTTCATGGAGCCTGAATATATGGCGTAGCAGTTGCACTGCAAAGTCCCTCTATGACATTGACTGCAATCGTAGATGGAGTATGGTGTCATCATCAGGAGACTGAGGAGAAAATGGCTTCTCTAGGGGAGATGCAGTTGGAGGATCTGGTACAGAAGACAACAACGGTACTGGTGGAATTGGAGGAACTGGTATAGAGGAAGTAGGGAGGACTGGTGTTGGGGACAATTTGCAGAGAGCTTTTTTGGCGCATAGTTGTAGAACACAATGCTTTAATCCAGGTCATCTTGTGATTGTATACAACTTTCAAATGACAGACATGTCCACTGTTATTTTTGTATTGTCTTGAATTGATCTATGCCTAGGGTAAAAACTGAACAAAGAAAACCTAAATTAACAACACTTTGGGGTAAAAGGAAATTGCAAACCTCATACTTACATATTCTGTGCGATAAACGGTGGGAAAAGTACAAAAACTGTAACAAACGAACATAGCAATCGCAGTCCCTGTCACGAAACTACTTTTAAGACAAAAAACCATGTGCTACTGAGCACCGTGACCTAATCAATATCAGTTTGTTCATTCGGCTGCTAGTTGGCCGCAACAACTGGCACATGGTTGAATGGTTCGGGGTACCCGCAAAGGATTGCGATTAAGGGGTCAGGGCCTTGTGTCTGCTGCTGCTGTTCGGCAAGCTGTTTCTGCTGTTCGGCCAGCTGTTTGCTGCTTGCATATCTGTTTCAAATATCCCAGGACGTCTGGTTGTTTGTCTGGTTATGTGCCATGGAACAAACTGTGTTGCACTGGTCTGACAGAGGACATTAAGTCTAGTCGCTGTAAAGGACTTAGTGCCAGAGTCTTAGTACGTGGAGTTGGTCTAACTGTGGGCTGCTGAGAAGCTGGCTGAACCAGCACCTTTGCAGGTGAATCTTGTTCGACAGCTATCAGCTGTGGCAGATTACCTGGGGATGGTTTGTAAAGGGAAACAACAGTGGTCTGTAAATGCAATAGAAGAAAAATGTCATTCTCAGGCCCCTTGTCATTGTGGCTCAATCGATGACTCGTTCCAGCTTCCTTGAACATCCAAACAGTCTGGATTAACTTAATCCCAAAGTGGCTTAGTTTTAAGGAATGCTTCCTGAAATAAAATCATAAGACAAAGTGATATCTGGGTGGCAAGGGTTTGTCATGGTTTTGAAAAAAGGGGCCTAGCTCCAACAAAGCTTAATGTGACAAAATTTCCAGCCAAACATTGCACTTATTGCAGTCATTGCACTTATTGTGGAGTACTTGAAATAAAACCCTCCACTGAATAGTAAATGAGGTCAACAGTCCAAGGGGATCAAAATTTGGCCGAAATCTTCAGCCATGATTGCGTTGTGGTTGGAAGCAACTTTGCTTGCTTGTAGGATTTCATTTGATACAAGGACCAAGTAATGGTGAAGAAGTGGCAGTTGCAGAGTGGAAAGGGCTTAGTTATGGTTGTGGCTCATTCAATGAAGACAGCTGTTAAAACTTGGAAACATAGCTTTATTCTGCCCTGAGCCTTTTTCTGCCTTTGATTAGGGTCTAAACCCAGTGCACACCTTGACTCTTTCATGGCCAGGAAAAAATGGAGCCCATCCTCCACTGTACAGTGTACTAAAAATGAAGGGGGTTTCATGTAATTGATCCACCAATTAATATATTTTTTTGCAGACTGGTCGTAAGAGGCTGTCTGCCTCAAGGTGCCTTTCCTAAGGTGATTCTTGTTTGAAGATATATTGGATATGCTAAATATAAAAGGAAACAAATTAAGCAAACAATGCCTCCACATCTAAAAGATGTCATTACAATGCAATACAACACAAGTTTTTATTGTCAACTCCCCATGGGGGCTTTTCAGAGACAATGATAAGGATAATTAAAAAAAAATACTCAAAGATTATCAATAAACAATCATTGAAAAGCTATTTACATATAAAATTTGACATTGAAAATTGATTTAAGAGGAAGGCTTTCATTAAAATATAATATGCCATGAGTTTACAGGTAAAGATAATAAAGGGGCAGTGAAGGTCATGAAAAGTGACAGTAATGTAGAAAATATACTAATGAAACATGGGAACATAAAGGAAAGTTTTGGTATAAATTAATTCTTGTTTAAAGCTGTCATATAGAAGCATCAATTACACCGGCAGTGTTGGAGTGAAACAAGTCCAAATTCAGCAGAATGTATGTATCATTTAAAGGTTCAAAAGATGCTACCTGCAGAAAAAAATTATTGCATAAGACCACTTACAACCTACCATTTACAATTTCCTTGCCAACTTCAATATAGATTTTTTCCTGAGGTGTACTTGGCTCAAAAACCCGATCACACAATAAAATAATACCTAGCAAACACTTCCAACAAAGAAAGAATTTTTATTTAGTAACTTGGTTAACTGCAATAATGTTGCCCTTACTGTTACTCAGATTATGGTGCTGACTGATCATCTATGGAATGCATGTATTAAAATTTGGAAAAGCGACTACATCCATCCCCTCAGCCTTTCTTTCAGAATTTGTTTGTTGTCTAAACTGCTTTTAGACTGTGTGGAACTTGTGGCTAGCACCGTTTATTGCCGAGGGTCTTCTTCCAACAGTGCATGCTGAATGACTGGTTTTATTGTCACCCATCCAGTAGCAAATATTTTGTGTTTCATACACAACATAATAATTATTAATTTCTTCTGCATCAGACTGCAGTCTAAATCTCGCTTACGCCTTGACTTTAGATGCTTTCAGATACATGTCTGGGGCAATTACAATATTATTGTATTTGGTTGTGATCCACCGTGTGAAGACAATGGATGTTAAAACTTGGAAACGTGACACCACTTTGCTACCTAGCCTTTATTCTGCCTCTGATTAGGGTCTTAAGTGCATATACATGTCAAAATTTGACTCTTGGATTCATGGCTGAAACAAAATGGATAGGAATAGACCGAAACGAAACGATACCGAAACGAGAGTTTAAGAGTGTCAAAATATTTTTGGCAGCTTGGGCTCCAGGAATAGGGTATGTTTTTGGTATGGAATATGGTATGTTTTGTCCAGATGGTCTAATACTTCATGCAGATTAACATGGCGCATCAGATTTCTGATAATAGAGGGACACTTTTCTACTGCTTCTCCAAATTCCGAAAGAAGACAGAAGACCTTCACACTGACAGGAATTCGCATGTATTGGGCTTCATTATACTGAGCAACTCTTTCTCTTCGAAGTAGTCATCTCTTTTTTTATTCAATATGGGATCATAAATTTACAGCTTACATGGTTATACCAGCTCACTCCGCTGCGATGTATCTTGCTAACTATAAGTAAACTTACCCTGAGACGGGTTTCAATAAAAGCTGGTTACCGGCAGTCTACCGCTGCCTGTAGGACCTCTTACTGCCGTCTGTTTGGATTTCATTAATGTAAATTAAAATGATATTAATAAAACAAAAAGCAAATACAACAACAACAATGACTACTGAAATTTTTAAATGCTACAAAAAACCGGGCAAAACAGACCCAAGGCCAAAAAACTGAAGCGCACGCGATAATTTCAACGTCCAGCGTTACACTGAAAAACTGAAGCCTTGATATCATGACAAAGCAACATGGCATCTAGAAAATGTAAGCGGAACGCAAGAAATTGTTTGCTTATTTTTATGATAAGTTCAGTGCTAATTTTTTATTGTGATTATCTTATTTTTTAATATGAGTTTAGAGTAATTTTTAACTAGGTATACAATCATACACTGACACACTAAGGCAGCTTATATTAAGGAATCTTGTATTCTGTTTTAAGCTGTCTTCAAATTCATTGGATTGACTGGTTCAATGTAATGTAATTTGGAATTTTTATTAAAGATTACAGGAACAATACAACGGACATAAATATTAATGTGTTTAAGCGGTTTTTCAAGGACTCTGGGACAAACTCTCACGGGAACCAGTCTTCAACAACCGGTAGGAATAATGTTATCATTTCTTTGGATTGATTACCTGCCTAAGTGGATATCAAGTGTCAATGAGAGATATCTGCCTAGAAAGGTGTTCAAAATGCACCTCTTTGCATCAAAAAATTAATAGTTTGTCAAAAAAAATCCTGCTTTGTGGTCCATAAAAATTCCCATCAACAGCACGCTTGTTGACGCCCAGAACGCTGGAAATCGCATTTCTGAGTGAGCTTCTAGATTTCAAATTTTTCTGGGGAGGCTGTCCCCATACCCCTCTCGGGGAAAGGGGCCTTAAGGTCCCTTTAGTGGTCACAGTCGCCTATTACACCTTCAGTGGCTGCTTATAACTGTTATTGAAACCCCTGCTGAGACGTCATCTGTGAGATAAAAGAAAAACGATGGTGAATCTTAAATGGAAGTTAGTCGCTTGGATGTAATTCTACAGACCAATACTGTTAAACTTAAGTTTTATACATGAAAAACAAATCGTAGTGTTTATGTATGCGAGATAGTGCTACATATGCGCGTCCCTTTGGGACTTTTTCACAATCTAACCAGAGAATGATTTTCCTCATGTTTTGACCTCGACCTTTGGAGAGGGAAAGGTTGTTTAAATTGATGAGAGTAAATTTAGAAAGCGCAAGTATCATCGTGGACATCATGTTGAAGGGCAGTGAATCATATGCAGTAAAACATGCAGCAATAACTACAGCTAAACGTTTGGTGTCGAGAGTGTATGTCATGTCTTGAAGATTTTCCCTTAAAAAGAAGTGACCTTTGAGGACAGCACTGCCACTAGGGTAATGGCAGGAATAATCATCAGTCAGTAGCTCCTCTAGCTCTTCCACACCATCTGAAGTAAATTTTAAAAGGTAGAAATCATAGACGGGATCCTCAAAAGCTGCTATGGCTACAGTGCTACCTTTGGCTGCAAGATCAGCCATGTGAGAGGTAGTATCATTGTCCAGAGCTGAGTTGGGAGTATGCCCAGGTTAGGAAAGACGACCTGAGTATGTTGATTGACACCTGACGGCCAGTCAGTCGCTCAAAGAGTCTCTGGAAACGCTTTGTAAAGGAAGCACTGGAGTACGGCTCGCCATGTATTCTGAAATAACACAGACTCAAGATCAGCGTTTGCTTCAAATTATTTCTCTCATGGTTGTAGTCGTTTTCTAGAGAAGTACTTAATTTGGCATGCAGATTTCATGCAAGGAATAGGCTGAGTGCTCTTAGCTAATCATGATAATCGATTTTATTTATTGAGGGGAGCACACAACAGTAATCGGTGAAAAACCAGTGGCCCTCGTAGAAGTATTTGCAGAATAAAAAAGACGACGTGTTAAAAACGAAAAATGTGGAAATGTGACCATCTTTTTTTTGTTGTTTTTCTTTCCCCTTCAGGAAGTGAATTGAGAACCTGATTGTGCTAATTTTGTGCTAATTACCGTCGATGTGAAAACCTGGCCGGGCTAATGTTTACTTGCAGGTTTTAACTGGATACGCTTGTGTTTTACTAGGTTGCTTTTAACTCAGATACCCACCACAAAAAGGTAGTCATTGTTCCGTCCAGAGCAAAGTTCCGCTCTGAAAACTGCAACAAACTGCTTGAAAAGCCTGTGGAGTTCGCTATCCGCCTGTAGGAAGGGAGAGAGAGGCCATCATTAACCACTTGAAGGAAAATACTCTGCCTTGATCTTGACAACTTTCCCAAACATAGACTTAATGTTGAGGTTTTTCTCCGAGTTTGTCTGTGCCCGGTCACTGATATGAAGGGCCCGAAAGGAAGGGGGAGGGAAGGGGGAGAAAGGAATGGTGACAGTCTGGACTGCCCCGCTGCAGGGAAGGTGGTTAGTTATTCTATAACGAGTGCCGGGAAGTACCAAGGTACCCCTACTACGATGGTGTCCTTCCAGCGCTCTGGTAGGTCTTGTATTTTTGCACGTGTATAGTAAGCCCACCATCTTTCTGCAAGAGAGCAATATTTCTATTGTGGAATCGAGCTGCCGCGAAGGGCTCTGGAAGTTCTGCATCGTGGACGACCTCCAGCGTCCTGAATTCCAGACCTCGGCCCAGCGGAATATGGCAATAGAGCAATAGTAGGAAAAGATCGCATGCTTCTCGCGCCCTCTCTCTTTTGCCTCTGGCCATCTCAAACCGGGACCTCTGTAGAGACCTTGCCTCGAGTTCTTCGTCCCTTAAAAGGAAGAAGGCAAAGGAAAAATATGTGTAAACGAATGAGTAGATCGGTAACACGTGCATACCCGCATAAACTACAAGAGTAGCTATGATACAAGCAAATTTTTCCCAGAGAAAAATAACAAGAGAAACCAACATATAGAGCAACATACAAACTACAATTCTGTACAATATTTACAATGAAGGGCTAAAATGAAGTAAATCTGTAGACTGAATATTTTAAAATACTATATTAAGAAATTTCCTTTCATTTCACTTACAAAGTGTCCCAAATTTAGACTAGGTTAAGGCTAGCTAATACTGTTTTAAAGTCATTAAGGTTCAAAGTTGGAACATTAACGACATGATAAGAAAATCAGCGAAGGCCATATAAGTAGTAGTTTTAGGTACAGGCAGTGTCGGAATGTGCTCCTCGAACATATTCCTTACGTGGATGGGATACTTTAAAATGTCATTAAAGAAGCTAACGAAAACTCGGGATCTCTGTTTTGTTGTTGTTTTAAAACGTTTGTATCCTTGTCACCTGGTATGACGGTAAAATAATGTTGCAGAGCATGGTGATTTGGTTTAGTTTTGCTTCCCGCCTTAAGTCCGGACCCGTCTACATGCATTAATCGGGATGAATTGGAAAAATGCACCCATTTCAGGGCCTTAATCTATAACCAGTATACTCACCAATCCGGCCATTTATTTAGAGCCTGCAGGTCTTCTCGCGTAGAGGTCCTCTCCAAGTCCCCTTGTTTTTGAAGGACTGTAGCCATCTTCCGCAGTTGCGATATTATGGGCACCTCTGCAAACCTGGGAGCATTATCCCGATGGTAGTATTTGAGAGCGTAGAGAAGGATGCTTGCGTGATTGCTTATTGTAGCTGCACTAAGCTGTCTGTCGTCCTGAAATAGAGTGGATGGACCAAAAAATTACACGAAGAGATCGTCAAATAACAGCATTTTACCGAATTTCATTCATATAAACTGGTTGGTAATTCGGAGTTCCACCTGTTTTAACTGGTTCGTAATTGATAATAATGATGATGAAAGTAATAATAATAATAAAATAATAATAATAATACGTTTTCATAGCGCATTCAAAAGGCCTTGACATATCATGATAAAAGTAGAAACATTAACATATCAATTCAAACATAAAATATGCTATCACGAGGCCAAAAAAGAAAAAAAACAGAGGTGAAATTTCAAAATAGACACCAAACGTTCAATTTTGCTTCAGGATCAAGCGCAACACGACACATTTGTACCAAAAGAAAGGCGTGAGCACAAAAGAGCCATGCCTAGGATGATTTTCAAGAGGGATTCACACTTTGCGCCTGTCAGAATGAATATTAAAAGCAAGTCCATCGACACTCGGAATTGCAGTGCATGTGCTTTTGGACAAACTAAAAGTAACGAACCTACCTTGAGAAAGTCCAGATAAGCTTCTATGAGGTGTGAGCTGTTGAAGACTTCTGGTGACAGTGGCTTTTCGGCACGAACGGGTCTTACGTGACCCAGGAAACCTAAGGAGTCAGAGAGAAGGTCTTTCATGAAAAGGTTTTGTTTGTTTCGGCAGTGCCACACTTTTATCCGGATAAATTGTCCAGCGAAACGGAGCTTTTCTAAAACGCTCTTCAAAGTCCTGAATTGATTTGAAAGTGCCAGGTTAATGCTGAAAGTGTTTGCATGGAAAACGGAACTTTTGGAAAACGCCCTTGTAAGCGGGTATCCGTTTTGAACCAAAATACGCGCGTTTTCACACTTATGCGGGCTGGTGGGGACGGAAAATATTTTAAGCGGTGTTTTAAAATCTCTCCGTTTTTCGAAGTTATCCATTTTCGTTCGTTCCTCGTTGATGGTAAACTTCAAAAGCCTTGTCACAGGATTTTAACAGATTTTTTTCAAGAGCCAAAATTGACATTTGTGTGGCAAGAAACCTAAAACGTGCGGTCCATTTTTTTTTTATGAACAATTGCTGTATTAGAGCGCTGAAACTGTTAAGAAGAGTCTTTGGCTGCGGATGGCTAGAATGCAAACGGAGTGCAGGTTTGAGAAAGAAATTAAGGGTGGACTTTTCAGGTTGTTTCCCCGCGTCTTCAAAAACATCAATATTCATCGAGGAAGTTTGATTTCAATCCGCAAATCGAGGTTAAGCCTTCCTTAAGCCGTTCAAAGAGAATGTTTGTGATGAATTGATTTGCCTAGCACTAATTTCAGAACAGCTTAATGCAAAAATCGGAGAAGTCGCGGAGAAGTTGTCACCTTGAATCTGTTTGCGACAAAACATGCGAGCAACAGAAAAGTTTAATTGAAGACATAACAGTAAAAGTGAAGTACTCACAAAGAATGCGTTCCTCGGCTTTGCTGTAGGTACTGGTTGCGACCTGTTGGCCATGTCTCTCCAACGCATGAGGCCAGGTGAAAAATGACCTCGCCTCCTTGAGAAATTGCGCGAGTTGACCCGGGAGATCTTGCATTCGAAGCGTGTAAGACTTCCTGGAGGGAGCGGGGACAGGCTGGACTTCTTCCTCTTCAGAGGAGCTGGCAATGGTCACAACTTGGACTACTGCTGGCTTCGTTTCTGGCTCGCTTTCCGGCTCGCTCGGGCCTGGCGAGGCATGGCAGGTGAGGTCAAACAGACGTGGTCTTTTGCTGGCTGGCTGATGTTGCTTTGACTTGACGCATCACTGGTGTCTTCCTCATAGCTCTCGGGACATAATGCTGGCAGCTTAGTCACGGAACAGTAAATGTAGCTCTGATCTGGCTGAAGTTCGTCCTCGCTGGAAGTTAGATCGTATTCAGCGATAGTAGCGCGCCTCTGCTGGTCGCCCTCCAAGGTTTGCGGGTATTCCATATCTAGAGTCTGAGCAAGCCGCGTCTGATGCGAATCTGAAATGACGCCACGCGAAGCCGGGAAGCCACTCAAAGTGACTTCCAACGAGGTGTGACCTGTTGCAAACAATGGCGCATCCCTTGGGAACTACAGTGGAAGCTAGACTTGCAGCTAGCTGCCTAGGACAGTCTTTTTACTTATTTACTTTTTCATTTATTTAGTTATTCATTGATTTTTTTTTGTCCCGGCGAAAGGGCTATATCTTTTCCCATAATGAAAGTCCGTTAATAGGGCTAAGCGGCCACGTTCTGAAATGCCAACCTGTATAATCCTTCATAATTCTACCGCATTGTTACGGCCACATGAACAAATTACCATCAATAGTAAGAAATGTTGAAACAATAACTCCGAGTCCCAATTGAAATTATTTTTTTCAACTTACTATTAACTTGCAATATAAATGTACCTATTCAAAATTTATTTGAGCAAAAAGATCTTGCACTACATGTACATTTAATTCAAATTTTTACTAATGACTACTGACTATGATTTTCTGTGAATCGTCAAAAATACGTAAATAGGTGTCAATGGCTTTGTGGCAGTTGCATCACAGAAGTTCCTTCTGGGTAGAGGAGGTGGGAGAAACCGAAATCTTAAATCTCTGTAGTAATAATAGTTGAATATTTACCCAGGATAACCCTTAAGTACAAAGTACTGTTATCAATGGGGTCCAGGTGACTAAGAATTAAAAACTAATACATAGGAATTATTAAGATGTACATGTATAGAATAAGATACATATTAACTAAAGGCAAAAATACACCAAGTTAACAACTGCATCGCAAAATGGAGGCTGGGTGCCTGTGATATCCAGGAGCTTCCACTATTGGCAGCCAGCTCCTAGATGGAGACTGCTCCCATGGCTGGCAAATCCTGGCAAGCCAGCCATGAGCCCCCACGCAGAAGGGAGAGCAGGCACCCATCACACTGTGTGAACAGTGGAAAAGAGGGAGGGAAATGGGGGGGAGGGAGGAAGCCTTGAAGATGAGGTCCCATGAACTGCCACGCAAATAACACGCTAGTGCCTGTAACGCTAAACACACTTCAGTCAAAGAGCACATGGGATCTGGCGCATGCCCATGTATGAAACGCCGCTGACTCCAGACAACACTGGCGCTCTTTGTTGTTAACTCCGTTAAATTGCATTTAACTGCATTTAACAACTGCATCGCAAAATGGAGGCTGGGTGCCTGTGATATCCAGGAGCTTCCACTATTGGCAGCCAGCTCCTAGATCGAGACTGCTCCCATGGCTGGCAAATCCTGGCAAGCCAGCCATGAGCCCCCATGCCAAGCCGGAGGACCTCCGAGCAGCGCGCTAGCCAGCTCGGAGAAGAGAGGGGCTCATGGATGGGGAGGCCAGAGCCCCGAGAAAAATGCCGAAATCCGTAGGCACCCAGTAACTGGCAAATTAGTGACAAAAACCATACCTGTTAGGCAAGTCGTTCAGCTACTGAAAGGATGGTTTCCACAGGTGTGCGCACATATAACAAGTAAGCATCACTCGACCAGCGACCCATTGTCTTAATGAGATGATCAGGAACACCTCTCTGGGCAGCAGTTGTAGCGGCTCCAATTCTATAACTATGACCCGAGAACTTTCCAGGAATACCTGCTGCCTGTAGAGTGGTTTGAAGAAACGAGGAAAGCCAAGATCTAGAAAGAGGAGAGCCATCTTGGTGAATAAAGAGAGGTCCGGTGCCTGGCCCACGAAGATGAAGGTAGTTTGTTAATGCAGTCACAGGACAGAGAGGAAGGGAACCACGGCCAAGATAGATGAAACAACCCTGCCTGAAAGGATCAGTCTTTGCACACTTGATTAACACTCGAAAGCTTTGGGGATTGGTGGGGGAATCTACTTGAAGATCTGCCGCGGTCAAATGAACAGATGGATCAAAGGTACCATTTGCTGTAAATTCACCAGCTCTAAGAAACCCAAAGAAGCCAAGACAGCAGGCTGCCCATAGCATGACACTGTCAGGGTTGATAAAATCTAAAGACTTGTGCAAAACAGACATAAGGTCGGCTGTCACTGGTTGGCGCTGAGGGAGATTTGGGCCCTGATGACGTTTGATCCCTCGTAAGAGACGCTGAAGTTGAAGACGGTTGACAATTGGGTCTGGGAAGCCATAGTCAATGTGTAAAGAACGGACTGCAGACAAATATACTTTAATGGAAGAATGGTGAAGACGATCTGCTAAATGGGTACAGAAGTGCATCAGAGTTTGTTCACTGGCTGGTAAAAGAGGCTGACTTGGCTCGAAGGGAGTATCCTGACTACAAAAATCTAAGAACTGACGTTGAGCCGAAGCATAAACTTGGCGAGTAGAAGGTGCGAGGCCATTGGTCAAATAGAACTGGCATTTATCTGCCAAATTACGGGCAGCTGAGCCAGCAGCGTTAACGGAATTGGAGTCGCCCCAGGAGCTGCATGAGGAGCAAGATGATGGAAACGCTGAAAATCAAAACGAGATAAGGCATCAGCAATCGAGTTGTCTTTACCCGGCGTATGAGAGGCAGTAAAGGCAAAGGAATGTCGGGTTGCCACAAGTGACAAGTGACGGAGAAGAACCATCATGTTCGGATCCTTCGTGGTGCCCGAACGCAAAACACTAACAACTGCCATGTTGTCGGAGCAGAACTCAACTCGTTTAGAAGCCCATCGGTGGCCCCATAGGGAAGCTGCAATAACCACCGGAAACAACTCTTTGTAGGCAATTGCCAAGCGATGCTGAACAGCTGACCATTCACCCACAAACCATTCATGATCACAAATTGCACCATAACCCCGAGCACCAGCAGCATCTGAGGAAACGTAAAATTCAGGCAAGGTCGCCCACTGTGGGGAAAGCAGGAAACTGAGACCACCCCAAGAATGGAAAAATTCTCGCCACCAACGGAGGTCTAAGCGAAAGTTTTGGTTGATCCTAATTGGGTGGCTATCACGTCGAAAGGCTGACAATAAATTGATCATGCGTCTCAAGAAGGTACGCCCCTGAGGAACTACTTTACATGCGTGTTGGAGATTGCCAATGAGAGATTCCAGCTCCTTCCGTGTGCAATGTTGTTTGAGGGACCAGGCTTCCAGAAGTGCAGCAATACGATCAAACTTATCCTGCGGCAGACGGGCCTGAAGTGAGAGAGAATCGAGCTCAATACCGAGCACAGTTAAACAAGTGGATGGCCCCTCCAATTTGTTCGGGTGAAGAGGAATACCCCACTTTTTAAATAGCTTAACACAAGTATCAATATTGTTCTGGCAAACAGGTGAGTTAGGAGGGCCCAATGTATGGAAGTCATCCAGGTAGTGTAAAAGAAAATTCACATTATAATTGTGTTTGAGGATCCACTCGAGCATATCTGCAATGGACGAGAAGATGAAAGGAGCAGAGCGTAGTCCAAATGGAAGCGCCATATCAATAAAATATTTCCCACGCCACTTCATACCAAGTAGGTAACGATCATCAGAATGGACAGGGACATTACGGTAAGCACTTTCCACATCGAACTTTGCCAACAGCGTTCCTCTGCCGTGAAGCATGATCCCATCGATGATATCATCAACCTTCATGTACTGCACTGAAAAGGGTTCTTTTGGAATGCCATCATTGACACTATGGCCTAAAGGACTAGACAGATCCAAGATAAGCCGCCATTTTCCAGGCTGGTACTTCGGGATAATTCCAAAGCGACTCACATGGAGGTTTGGGATAGGGGCTATAGCAAAGGGGCCAGCTACACGGCCTTTGTCGAGTTCCGTGAGGAGATACTGGTCGATGACTGAAGGCTGAAGGGATGCTGAAGGCATATTTTTATTCTCCGATTTTAAAGATACTGCCCGAGGGTCAAAACCCAGCTGAAAACCATTTGTGAGACCTGAAATCACGTACTCCACTTGCGTTTGGTTGGGGTAAGAACACAGTTCATGCCGAAGTTCCTCTGCGTCTATGGGGGTTACTCTGGATGGGGGGACCAGGTCTTGCTGCGGGGCGCCCAAAATGGACAAAGAACAAGAGGGCAAAGCATGGTGTGCCACTTCGGAGGGCATGTCATCACCAAAAGCATCTTGTGGTGCAGGAACAACAACATTAACAGGAACAGGAATCAAAAAATTTGAAAAGGAAACTGAACAAGATAAATGTACGCTATTTACATATGGTTTGGATCCCACTTCAACGCCGCAGACGTTTGCTTTGGGATGGGGGAGTTGACTGGGAGCGCCGGTAGGAAGAGGTTGAGGCCCGAAATGGACAGTTGACACGTGGATGATCACCTTCACATTTCTCACAGCGATGGAGGTACCGGCATTGACCAAAGGTCCAGCGACAGGTGCCATCATTCCAAGACCGGCAAAAGGTGGATGAACCGGCTATCGAAATTGAAGCTGAAGACGAAGTGGTTGGCTGCTGGCTTGACTGGGGAAGAGGTGACGAAAGAGTATGGAAGTTGTACAAATCATGGTTCATGTGAGACCAGTCCACCAAACCTGCAGCAGCTGCGTCCTTGTGGAATGCAACATCGTAATGGAGCCAAGCCTTCCCAGGGAACTGGCGCGACGTCTTGAGAATTAGCAGCTTGTATTGTGTCATGTCCTGCCATCTGGAAGAATGAGCACAGCAGAAGATCCACGAGTACACAGTGAATGCTTCAACCCATGTCACGATATCAGTGATCTCTTGCACCCTTTTCTTGGAAGAACTCGCGAGAAGTTTGCCATCAAGGTAAGTTTGGGGCTCTGTCTCCTGGGCTTTCAAGTTCTCTGCTAGCAAGTCAGCAAGATCCACAAATTGGCCAGACCTAATTTTTGTCACCAGCTTCTCCGGGATAGGGGAATAACCGGGGCCAACAACAAACGGCCTATTCAGGGATGTTGAGGTAGAGGCGATGGAGGAATTAGAACCAAAGGAGACCAATGGCGTGAAAGACTGGTTGGAAGATGGCAATCCATTCGTAGCACCACGAGAACCAAACAACGATGGCGAAGATAAAGAAGAATTGCCTAACGTGCAGTATGTTGAAATAAAGGGAGGAACGACCAAATTACCCGAGGACTGGCCTGCAGAAGAAGGCAGTGGTTGGTTAATGACAACAGAACTGGATGACGTCGTGCCCGACGCCGCGTTTCCCGCTGTCGAAGAACTCGATGAGTGACTTTGCAAAGCCGCCAAAATGCGAGGTAACGTATTCCCCAAGGCTTGTGAAAACGCTTGACTGAGGTCCTGTTGAGAGAGGACGAAGGAGGGCGGAGTGGACACCAGAGTCGAAGAAATGGGAGGACGTACGACCGAAGAGGGAGAATCGGCTGAAGAAGAAGGCTGACTTGAATCCAACATGGCGGCCACACTGTTGTTTGTTGCACGACGATGTGCCATACCAAACGAAAGAAACAACGGCAAGATTCGAAAAACGACGAACGAAGAACAAATAATGCACACGCTACTCAGGGAGGAAGCGTTGAAGATGAGGTCCCATGAACTGCCACGCAAATAACACGCTAGCGCCTGTAACGCTAAACACACTTCAGTCAAAGAGCACATGGGATCTGGCGCATGCCCATGTATGAAACGCCGCTGACTCCAGACAACACTGGCGCTCTTTGTTGTTAACTCCGTTAAATTGCATTTAACTGCATTTAAAAACCCTTAAAAATACAATGAAAATTACAAGTAATAATCGTCCAAGGCTTTCCTAAATAAAACTCTAGAAGTAATGATTCTCTGTGACTTTGTCTGGAGCAAACCTGCTGAAGAAATCTTCCCAATCAATGTATGGAAAGTCAGTTTACTTTGAATGCTGTGGAAGAATCAGAAATTGTTCAAGAGTTAAAAAATCTAAAGCGGACAAAAGTGTCTGGACTGGATAATTTCTCTCTGGGACTGCTCAAAGGCGTTGCTTTTGTTTTAACTAAGCCTTTGACATTTATCATCAATTTATCTCTTGTAACTGGAGTTGTGCCTAGTGAGTGGAAAGTGGCAAAGGTGATCCCCCTCTCTGGCGGAGATCGACAATTACAGGCCTATTTCAATTCTCCCTACTTTGTCAAAGATCTTGGAGAAATTAGTCTACAAGCAGCTGATGGGTCATTCGGGGTGTCAGTCTACTATTTGAGTACCAGTTTGGTTTCCATCTGAACCAAATCTTACCAGGCTTCTCAGTGTTTAGGGGAAGCTTGCCCTGGACTCCCCTAACACCTGTATCCTTCTAGCTCTCTCCTCCGCAGAGGCTCTGACAGGTTTTAGGTGGGGAGAGTCCGCTGTACGTAGTGAGTGCAGGCGTAATAAAATGGCGAGAGCGGCCGCGAGAGCCTCTGCCAGATGTCACGCCAAATATGGCCGCCATCTGGGGGAGGTAACTTTTCATCACTATTCCTCACCGGGGTATGCCGCACATGTTTGTCGGTCAGCAAAATGGCGGCCAGATTGGAATGTCCTGTTCTGCGGTTACGTGATGTTCAAGTACAAAAAACGTATTTGGATGCGTGGAAAGCTGGAAAACTTTGTTGTCCTCATAAAGACTGTTTGTCTGAAAGTATTTTGCTATGTAGCGATGGCTTAAAGCATCACTTCAGAATTTGACATTCGCGAGACCAGCCATGTGGCGATCAAGAAATTAAAGAAGGAAAGAATATGTTAAGGAAACGTTTGGCAGATGAAACTCTGAACAACTTATTGATTCTGTCTCAAAAGAGAAGAGAACAAGTAAGGTTTCTTTGAAGTGTTGTTAAATTCATTGATTATCGAGTACGAAATTTCCTTGCAGTGCTGCTAAACTTAAGCTTATTAGTTATATTTTTCCTCGACCAAATAAATGCTTTTCATGTGTATTTTGAAATGTACTCAATCAAATCGCTGATATATTTCCTGTAAGAAAAATATTGCTGTAAAAAGGAGCTTTCTGTTCAGCAGTATAATCAAATTCGATAAATTTAAGCTTCAGTTGAAAGACTTTTCGTTAATAAACAACAATCCGTACCAAAATATTCTTTTAAAAGCAGCACAAAAATACCACATGTAAGATATGTATTAAATTTCCTGTTTTCTTGTTTTAAATAAAGCTCAGGAATGGTTGATTCGTTGATGTGTCAGTCTTGTAAATAGTCTTTATTTGCTGGAAATCCCCTTGAAAACTTATAAATTATTCCATTTATTATTTTATTGCACAAATACCAAAAATACTTAACAGTCAAAATAACTTCAACTAAATACATACAGTTGCAGTTAATTTTCATCTTTAACGTTGCATAATTATTTATTAAACTCGCTGATCACCTGTCTTCTATAACAATCCAGAATTCAGCTCATTATGAATCATTCACCATTGAATTCAATGATGAATGTTTTGCCTTAGTGGCAACACACGAGAAAGAGGCAGCAAAGCTGTTTGGCCTTTACCTTTGGCATAAAGGAGTATTGAACTGGCTGGAGGCTGGAAATAAACCTGTAACAGTTGCCGTGAAGAACAAGTGGTTGGAGTCAACATTTGCCTTGTGGCGAAATAAGGAAAAAATCTATGCAGAAGCCACGTTTCATAAAAAGGTAGCTAGAAAGATAAATGGGGTAATTGTCTTTGTCCCACTCCAAATTTAATTGTGGATGAAAATATGAAAGACATACCATAGAATAAAACAATGCATTCTGTTTGTTGTTGGATGTTTTAAATTTTTATTCTTTCATTTTAACTTTTAACTAAATTAACATACACAGAGTAGAATTTTGAGACTTTCAGAACTGCACCTAAAACATACAATTTTTACCCATAAAGACAAGATTATTTTCTGACTCCTCATCCTAACACTAGTATTTAAAATTAAGTACTTTTAAAGAAATTAAAAAACACCATTTCACAAATTATCCTTACTGGTCTCAAACATTTTCATGAGTACTAGTTGGGAGAACTTGTATACACATCAAGACATAAGTAAATATTCATCATTGGAGATCATTTCTTTAATTCTCATTACCTATGTGTTACAATTCACTGATAACAGGAGAACATTGACCAGCAAATTAATTAAAATTAACCTCTGTTTGCCCAGACATATTCTATTCTTTTTGGCCAATTTTCTTGTTGAAATCAGCCACTGCCATGCCCCCCCCCCCCCCTAAAAATACCTTCACCATCTTCAAAAGAACTGCTTCATGTGGCAAACATAATCTTTTGTCTGCTATTTAAATTGTAGTTTCAGGCAAGTCCACTACCTACTCCTGCACCTGAAACCCAGCCAGTTCATGCTGGAATTATGCAAGGGGTTCCAGATGCCGTGTCTAAAGAAGATGAACCTCTCCATGTCATGAAGACAGTTTTCGGATATGATTCCTTCCGTGAGGGACAACAACAGGCCATCCAAGCCATAGTTGAGGGCAAAGACTGTGTAATATTGATGCCCACTGGGGGAGGCAAAAGCTTAATTTTTACTATTGCTTCCATAATTAAGCAAGGTCTAACTGTCATTATTGAACCTCTAAAATTTTTAATGGAAGAGCAGGTTGCTGCTCTGAGGGAAAAAGGTGTGTCTGCCTTTTACTTTAACTCTTCACTCACAGACACAGAGATGGATTTTGTAGTTCACAGTCTTACTCGGTTTAGGTCCCAATATGTTATGCTTTTTACTAGTCCAGAATGTATTTTTAATGTAAGACTTCAAAATGTCTTATCTAACTGGAAAGGCAATAGCCGGCTGGCCTTCATTGCCATTGATGAAGTTCATTGCATCGATTCCTGGGGAGTTGGCTTCAGACCAGATTTCACAAGACTAGGAGAACTAAAAAAGTTTGGAACTGCAATGGCAGCTTTTACTGGAACAGCAACACCCCATACTTTGCAGGTAGTTATTGACAGCTTAAAACTCCAGCAGTGTACTGTAATCAAGACATCTTTTATGAGAGAGAACCTGTTTATTGAAGTGCAAGAGAAGAAAGACAATGCAAAGAAACAAGTGGCCACAATACTACAGGAGAAATTTCAGAATAGTTGTGGAATTGTTTACTGTGCAAGGCGTCAGGATGCAATGGACATGGCTCAAGAGCTAAAGAAACACAACATAAGTGTCACATATGTCCATGGCACCCTAAGTGATACTGACAGAAAGAAACATGAAGAACTGTGGAGCAATGGCAATGCCAAAGTTATGTGTGCAACAAAGTGCTTTGGAATGGGAATCAGTAAAGATGTACGATTTGTCGTTCACCTAACATTCCCAGAATGCCTTGAAGACTATTACCAGGAAATTGGAAGGGCTGGGAGAGACAGAAATCCTGCAACATGCATTGCTTTGTTCAAATTTGAAAACCGGTCTTTTCATCTGCATAACATCAGTAAAATTCAAGATGAAGGTAACAGAAATGAAAGGTACAATAAACTCAATCAATCCAGCTATTTCTTTTACAACTCTAATGTGTGTAGGCATGTGGGTCTACTATCATATTTTGGGGAAGATGATTCAATCCCTTGTGAGGAGGCATGTGATGTGTGCACAAGAGGACCTGTAGCAGAGGAAATACAAAGTGACAAGACAGAACTTGCCAAAATTGTCATCCACTGTCTGATAGAAATGCAGCCACTTGGCCATGGAAAAGTGACTGTTACTTTGCTTTCTCAAGTTTTAATGGGATCTGCATCAGCTGAGATCTTAACTAATCGTTTGGATAAACTTACCAGTTATTGCAAGGCTAAGGAATTTTTACCAGGAAGAAATGGAAGAAAGCTGTTGGTAAAATTCATATACTGCCTTATTCTTAAAGGTTTCCTCAAAGAGAAAATTGATGGAGCATCTTCCAACATTCTCTTAACTGTTGGTGATGTAAATGGCATACTATCAGGATCAGACATGTTGACCTGAACTAAAACATAATTAGCCTCAGTAAGAGCTTAACCCTTTAAACCCCATAATCAACATACAAATTCTCCTTGATCTCTGCACTTTTAATTTGCTGTTTCTGCAGTTATGAGAAATTTTTGTTTCAGTTTGAAGGTAAATTCTCTTTGGTGATTGACTTAATATTGATATTGCAAGGAGAAATTTGAAGTTGATCACACTAGGGCCTTAAAGGGTTAATGCAGCACAAAAAATCCTGAACTTGCATCCATGACTGTTTTAATGATCCCCCTGGGGTCATGCAAACAGTTGACAATAATTTCATGTAAATACTCGAAAGACCAAAAAAGTACATCCTGAGTGATTAACTGGGTTTGCTGTTGTCAGCTTTAAATAACTAAGTTTTCTTTGGTCCAAGGTTATTGACTACTGGTACACAATTCTTCTTTATTTGCACCTTCCCAACAATCTGACTATCATTAGAGCACCTAGGAATAGCTTCTACATGTAAAATGATAGAATTAACCTTCAAAAAATTTGAGGGAAACTTAAGAAATAATTATTATAAATTGTGTGACTTCCTGACTTGCAATTGGCTCTATTTATTGTGTTGTTCCAGAAAACATCCATACCCCTCCTGCAGAAGGTTTTTTATCCCCTCAAATTTGTAATGACCTTCTGTGAGGTGGGTATATGAATATTTTCTTGAACTGCACATTTTCTGTCTGTAAAAGACACTTGGCAATTAAATACTTCATGTTACACTTTGTTAGCCTTTTAAGCAGTGGATAAATACTTTCATAATTGTAAAACTTCACACTGCAAATTTCAAACTTAATTTGTCAAAAGATCAAAGTGTAGGTCAGGAAGGGATTCATACAGCTTATCCTTGAATTTCTCTGCAACCTTTTTGGTGCCCTTCTCATTGACATCCAAATGACACTTTTGAACTTTACCACTTGGTTTGCCACTGCCTTCAAGAGTATACACATCAGGGGGGTCATCCGATTGAACTCCATTGAAGAATCCATTTTTTAAGCAAAACCACGTGCCTTTAAGCTGGTCTAGGAAAGAGTTTGGAACAGAATGTCTTTGGGTGGTGTGCTCATCAAAACCTTGTTTGGAGGAATATGCTTTCCTGACAGCTTTAAACAGATCAATACTAGACATTATCCTTTCACACATCTTCACTGAGGTATGTCCTAGAACGGAAAATTACAGACATATTACATAAGTGAGGGTTTTTTTTCATATTTATAATAATTTCTATACTATGACAATGTTCTGACAACTACTTAAAGACTAGACATTTTAAGTGATAGAATTTTTTTTTTTGATATTTCATGTTCAATAGGTGTCCACAACATTAAAAGAGAGAGTGCCTTGCTTGGCCATCTTTACACAAAAATAAAGTTTGATCAAATGAATTCATTTTTGTAAGGTATTTGATTGGTGATGATAACGATAGTTATTTATAACAGCTAGCAGAGGCTTGCAATCAAATACCTCCATTGTGCTCACTAAAGCATGAACCAGTTGTTAACTGGCAAATATATATGATTATTTAATTCATTCACAACTTATCTTTAGACCTGTGAGCTATATGAAATTTACAAAAGTTGACATGACAAAAATTGTTACAAAGCTGAAATTTTCCCCCAAGAACACATGCTCTTAAGTTCGCATGACATGTATCAATAAAACTGTTTCCTGCTATACATTGTAGTCTGGGCATGACGTCAGAGGGTAACAGTACACCTTTGCCTGCAAATGTTGAGGGCCATCCTTATGTATTAATTATGAATTACAACAAATCACTTACTCCCTTAGGAAATCAATTAGTTAACTTTGTTTTCCTTGAACAAAATTAACTGTTTTCCCTCAGGACCAGTCATTTAGTATCAAGTGTATTCAACTGAGTGTCAAATTTGAATTAATTTCATCACTCAGACAATTTTCCCATATGATTAGGGCACTATTGTGCTGGTTGGTCAGGACCACCTGTCATATCATTACAACTGAACTGCTCTTACCTGACACTTAGATCTTGAGTGGCTGAACTATTTCAGCTTCCACAAATGCATCCAATTCCATGGCTCCCCCTTTCTTTCCAGAAAGGTTAACTGCACAATTCTTTTGAAGCAATTTGCGGAATGCCAAAGGCCATTTTCCAAGAAAATTGACAACATGAGCAAATGTTTCTGTGAAATAGTTCTTGAAATTCAAATGAGCATAAGTGGGCAACTACAGAATATAGCAAACCTCTCTTGCTTGGCCTAAAACATGTGATGTGGAGATGTCAAACAGTTCAAGGAGAGGCCCATAGTACAGGAACATTCTTGAATAGTACCTGAAAGCAACATTCCTTTCACTTGATTGCTCTATCCATTTAATGAATGCATCATATAGCACATCATTGTGGTTCCCTGACTTTCTGAGGCTAGCTGACCTATCTCTCGGACCTGGATAACAGTCACTTTTAGCAAATTCAATTACAGCAGCTATTCCATATGACCTAGCACAGTCTTGTACTGCTTCTTTTATTCGATCTTGATTTCCTGTCTCAAACTTTTTCTTCTTGAAAACATCAGAAATGAGCTTTGGTCTCTTCATTACCTTGTTGGCAATGTAGTGGAATCCACCAGGTCCTTGTTCTTTAAAACAGGCTTCACAAAGGTATCCTTTTGTATGCAGATCACCTGGTATTATCCCTGCCCACTCGTAAGCTGAAGCTCTCCCCATCACTCCCCTGATAGTTTTGCAGGTGCCTTGATCTCCTACTAAGCCTGTAACAAATCCTTCCGAGTTACGATCCACCTGTGATACTGGTTCATCAGATCCATCCCTGATCAAAATATCTGTTCTCTTGAAGGAGTCATCATAACCTGATATGTCATCATCCTCATTATCTGACGTTTGTGGGTTCAGTACTTCATATATTTCAGCTAGTTGCATTTGTTCTGCAATTTTAAGTGGGCATGGAATATTTGTGAACAAAGGCCCTCTCACACAAGCTCTGTGATTAACCAGAAGTTCACAGACCTGTTTGTTTTTCTTTATCACTGCTATTACAAGAGGTGTTGCACCACACATTTCTTTTGCATTTGGGTTGCAGCCAGCTTGCATAAGACAACAAGCAAGGCCATAGTTTCCTTGTTCCACAGCCATATGTAACAAGGTACGGCCAAGATGGTCTCTAACATCCTGCAGGTTAATGTTGCTCAGGTCTTGAATAACACGTTCCACTGAATCACTTTGTTTAGATTCCCACACCTTATCTGCAATGTTATTATACAGCTCAGTGAAAACTTGATCACACTTTGCAAAGCGACTCTTAGCTTGCTGAATAGTTGTTCTATTTTCATCATCAGAATCACCTGCAAGCTCATCATCACCATCATCATTTGTGGTTAACTCTTGAGAACTGTCAAACTCTTTTTCTGTTGCCTCCAAGGTTTTTAATAAGTCAGCCATTTCATCTCTGTGTTCATACAACATGATTAAAAACTCAACATGTTCCCTGGCTTTTTTAAGGCTGAAATTCCTGTTCCTTTTGTCAAATGGCAATGTTTCCAGTTTGTCCACTTTATTGCAAAGGCCAAATTCCTCAGCAAACTGATCTAGAATCACACTTGTTCCTGTAAGGGTTGCATTATTTTCTAATGACAGAGGTAATATGTGAACATCAGTCTTCACTGTGGACATACTTGTGTCAAAAATGTTTTCAATGCTGGGAATGCTCAGTTTCACATTCTGTTGGGTACAACCATCAGCATTTGACAACCACTGGTTACATTGTTTTTCATTCATTTCACAAATGGGTTTTTCATGTGGTGGAATCTTGTTCAATCCATCATAAAGCAACTGGAGAATGTAACTTTTACTGAACTTCTGCCAAATTAAAAAATGTTCGTTACAGTTTTCCAATTGTATATTGTTAGCATTCCACCCTACCACATTGTCCTGGCTCTGCAGTGAAGTGTCAGGTGTACTCAACAAATCTTCAATGCCAGTGATGTCTGGGTTTAGTAATCCTCTAACAGTGAAGTTCCACATGTTCACCTTTGGCACCTTAAACAACCTATGGTGTCTTTGATATCCCCTGTGAATGTTCACATTGTCCAATAGCAAAAACAAGGGTTTCTCTGCTGGTATATTAGAGTGCAGTTTGTCAAACTTTTTCCTGTTGTACCTGTCCAGGAATGACATAAGAGTGTCCCAGTGAAGAGTTAATCCAACTTTATTCAGCATATTCACCATTCGTGTACCAGCTCCATAAGCAACCAGAAGAATTGTAAAAACTAATGTTACATCATTTTGGCACTGATTGTTTCTCAGGCTCATTAATAGGCTTAGAGAGTGAACTGCTCCTTTCTCCTTTCTCCTGTCGTCACTTGGAAAGAGAGTCTTAACAATGTCAAAGAGAAAGGGAAACTTCTCTGCAACATTGTTTACAAGATCTGTAAAAATCTCCTCATTGATAAAGACTTCCTCACCACTTCTCAATCCAAAACTTAATGTTTTTGATAACAAGTCTACCTCCTCTGTAAGTTTTGTTTTCTCTGACTGAGAAAGTGTGGATGACTGATCAGTTCTCATTAAAAATTGAATTTCACGCTCATAGATCTTGTCAAGTAATTCTGATTTAGCAGTTAACAATTCAGTTTCCGTTTTGTAAGCCAACAAAAGTGCTTGCAAGGCATTAGTCTCTCCAGCAGTTACCTTGGCAATAATATCCTCCAGAAGATCATTTCCTCTTTTTCTTGAGTCAGCAATAAGGGCTTGTACATTAGCTATTTCACTATCCACAGTAACTGTTCCTGATTTATCATCTTCACAGTTAAAAGAAACTGCTTTTCTGATGTTAGTATAAACCCCTTTTCTTTTATTTAATTTGGAAGAGGGGAATGTTTTTGTTACAGCACGTGTGGCCAGCCCTTTCTCTTCTTTGTTTAACTGTAAAGCACTGAGAATGGATTCTTGTGTGGCTTGTTTCCCTGGACTTTCCACAAACCTTTCTTGGAGAACAGAAGAAAACGTTTCTTTCCTGTCCTTGTAAAATCGTCCACTTAAATTCTGTCGAGACCGTTTACTGGTGGGCTCAACCTTCGATGGTGTTAACTGTCTTTTCTGTGGGTCATCTAAAAAACCAAAGGAGGTTGTGAGGTTTTCGTTTAAAGGATTTACACATGGCAAAATGGCCACCAAAAGCACATAAAGCACTTAAAATAGAGCATTTCAATAACACAGCATATATATACAAAAGGAGATACGGCCGGATGTAGAAAAAAATTAAATAAGATTGAAACGGATTGCGATACCGATTTTTTGAAAAACTAGTAGACGGAACAGTTTTCAAAGTTTAAATCGTTTGTTTGTAACTTTTTATATGCTTAATTGTTACTTCCGAGAGACAGATTTGTTTGTAACGAAGCTATGGCTTTGTAAAGTTAGTGAACTAAAGGCCGAAATTTAATAAACGAAATGCAGCTAGTAGGGATAAAAGACAAAAAGAAGACATAGAAGAGGAATATTTACCTTCAAGAGAATCTCTTGGAAGGAAATGTCAAGCGCTTCCTCTCTTGCTTCCGCCATTTTGACATTTGACCTCCAAAAAACAACGTACTTGTCACTACTCCCCATAGTTTCAGCCAGGTTCCAGGGGGGGCTTCGGAGAACAATATTTTTGCTGTTTTTTGCGAAAATATGTAACGTTGTCTGGAAAATAACGATTGCTAATTGTAGTAGCATACCTAGCGCTGATTTTTGCCAAGTTTCAAGCTCGCAAAGTCCGCGAGGGCTGAGAAATTGATCAATGTACCAGAAAACGACAAGGATGTACCAGAAAACGACAAGCTTCTGGCAGAGGTTCCCCGCTCAGTGGATCCCGTTCTTTTGCGCCTGCACCCACCTTGCCCAGCGGATTTTTACAACGAAAGCCCCATTGGGAACCTCTGCGGAGGAGAGAGTCCTTCCAGTTCATGGAGCCTGAATATATGGCGTAGCAGTTGCACTGCAAAGTCCCTCTATGACGTTGACTGCAATCGTAGATGGAGTATGGTGTCATCATCAGGAGACTGAGGAGAAAATGGCTACTCTAGGGGAGATGCAGTTGGAGGATCTGGTACAGAAGATAACAACGGTACTGGTGGAATTGGAGGAACTGGTATAGAGGAAGTAGGGAGGACTGGTGTTGGGGACAATTTGCAGAGAGCTTTTTTGGCGCATAGTTGTAGAACACAATGCTTTAATCCAGGTCATCTTGTGATTGTATACAACTTTCAAATGACAGACATTTCCACCATTATTTTTGTATTGTCTTGAATTGATCTATGCCTAGGGTAAAAACTGAACAAAAAAAACCTAAATTGACAACACTTTGGGGTAAAAGGAAATTACAAACCTCATACTTACATATTCTGTGCGATAAACGGTGGGAAAAGTACAAAAACTGTAACAAACGAACATAGCAATCGCAGTCCCTGTCACGAAACTACTTTTAAGACAAAAAACCATGTGCTACTGAGCCCCGTGACCTAATCAATATCAGTTTGTTCATTCGGCTCCTAGTCGGCCGCAACAACTGGCACATGGTTGAATGGTTCGGGGTACCCGCAAAGGATTGCGATTAAGGGGTCCAGGCCTTGTTGTGTCTGCTGCTGCTGTTCGGCAAGCTGTTTCTGCTGTTCGGCCAGCTGTTTGCTGCTTGCATATCTGTTTCAAATATCCCAGGACATCTGGTTGTTTGTCTGGTTATGTGCCGTGGAACAAACTGTGTTGCAGTGGTCTGACAGGGGACACTAAGTCTAGTCGCTGCAAAGGACTTTGTGCCAGAGTCTTAGTACGTGGAGTTGGTCTAACTGTGGGCTGCTGAGAAGCTGGCTGAACCAGCACCTTTGGAGGTGAATCTTGTTCGACAGCTATCAGCTGTGGCAGATTATCCGGGGGTGGTTTGTAAAGGGAAACAACAGTGGTCTGTAAATGCAATAGAAGAAAAATGTCATTCTCAGGCCCCTTGTCATTGTGGCTCAATCGATGACTCGTTCCAGCTTCCATAAACATCGAAACAGTCTGGATTAACTTAATCCCACAGTGGGTTAGTTTGAAGGAACGCTTCCTGAAATAAAATCATAAGACAAAGTGATATCTGGGTGGCAAGGGTTTGTCATGGTTTCGAAAAAAAGGGGCCTAACTCCAACAAATTTCCAGCCAAACAAAGTTTAAAATAAGTCTGTTCATCCAGTAATATTTCTCTTCCCAGTCATTGCACTTATTGTGGAGTACTTGAAATAAAACCCTCCACTGAATAGTAAATGAGGTCAACAGTCCAAGGGGATCAAAATTTGGCCGAAATCTGCAGCCATGATTGCGTTGTGGTTGGAAGCAACTTTGCTTGCTTGTAGGATTTCATTTGATACAAGGACCAAGTAATGGTGAAGAAGTGGCTCCTGTTGGTTTGGTATGCCTGTTGCAGAGTGGAAAGGGCTTAGTTATGGTTGTGGCTCATTCAATGAAAACAGCTGTTAAAACTTGCAAACATAGCTTTATTCTGTCCTGAGCCTTTTTCTGCCTTTGATTGGGGTCTAAACCCAGTGCACACCTTGACTCTTTCATGGCCCATCCTCCACTGTACAGTGTACTAAAAATGAAGGGGGTTTCATGTAATTGATCCACCAAGTAATATATTTTTTTGCTTACTGCTCGTAAGAGGCTGTCTGCCTCAAGGTGCCTTTCCTAAGGTGATTCTTGTTTGAAGATATATTGGATATGCTAAGCTTGGAAACAAATTAAAAAGGAAACAAATTAAGCAAACAATGCCTCCACATCTAAAAGATGTCATTACAATGCAATACAACACAAATTTTTATTGTCAACTCCCCATGGCGGCTTTTCAGAGACAATGATAAGGATAATTAAAAAAAATACTCGAAGATTATCGATAAACAATCATTGAAAAACTATTTACATATAAAATTTGACATTGAAAATTGATTTAAGAGGAAGGCTTTCATTAAAATATACTATGTCATAAGTTTACAGGTAAGGATAATAAAGGGGCAATGAAGGTCATGAAAAGTGACAGTTATGTGGAAAATATACTAATGAAACATGGGAACATAAAGGAAAGTTTCGGTATCAATTTGTTCTTGTCTAAAGCTGTCATATAGAAGCATCAATTACACCGGCAGTGTTGGAGTGAAACAAGTCCAAATTCAGCAGAATGTATGTATCATTTAAAGGTTCAAAAGATGCTACCTGCAGAAAAAAATTATTGCATAAGGCCACTTACAACCTACCATTTACAATTTCCTTGCCAACTTCAATATAGATTTTTTTCCTGAGGTGTACTTGGCTCAAAAACCCCATCACGCAATAAAATAATATCTAGCAAACGCTGCCAACAAAGAAAGAATTTTTATTTAGTAGCTTGGTTAACTGCAATAATGTTGCCCTTACTGTTACTCAGATTATGGTGCTGACTGATCACCTATGGAATGCATGTATTAAAATTTGGAAAAGCGACTATATCCATCCCCCCAGCCTTTCTTTTAGAGTTTGTTTGTTGTCTAAACTACTTTAAGAGCCAGTGCCCATAATTATGGACCAAACAACGGCACAAGTCGAAAAATCGATTTTGCTCATTTTTTGCCCATAGATTGGCCCTAGCTAGTAAACAAACGGACCATAGTTAGTTTCTGCTAATGCAGCTTTTTTGGGGAGAAATTTGCGAAAAACGATTTTTTTCCGATTAGGCTCAAAATCTACTTCCGGTTTTGCTGAATTTTCCGAATATTTGATTGCTTCGCGCTCCGCAGAACAGCTACTTGAGAATCTTTCAATGGTCTTTACATTCAGCTCAGGTCTTCATGGTATGACTGAGCGAAAAATAAAATAAATCGAGGCTTCGTTTCAGCCTGAAACGAGATCGAACACGAACGGAAAATATTACGATGTGTTTCAAACGAATTATAGCACTAAAATATCGCCATATTTTTCTATGGGCTATAACTTTAAATGCCATAAAAACACTTTATACGGGTTAACTGTACACCCACCTGTTTGAAAATCAAAAAATATCTCTGGGCAAATGGTTTTAAGTCGCCCGCCTTGGCCTGTGCTTCTCATGAATTTTTCCCTGAACCGCCGTGAGAATGTAAACAATTGCGTGACTCTGGCGGTCACCCTGAATACATAATTCGTTTCCAACAAACCGCAGATGGCTATCTTAAAACATTTGGGTGAAAAAAGAAAAACATAATGGACCACTTTTAACTTTTATATTTTGAAAGTCATCGCTTTGGAAATTTCGTTAATTAAAAACGCCAATTAAAAGCAATTTACTCGGAGTTCGGGTGTTACTGCTATGTCGTTTTAGGCTGTCGTTCTTTCTCTGATCATTTTAATTACAAGAAGCACGAAAAGCAAATCGAAGTGTTTATGTATGCGAGATATTGCCACATATGCGCGTCCCTTTGGGACTTTTTCACAATCTAGCCAGAGAATGATTTTCCTCATGTTTTGACCTCGACCTTTGGAGAGGGAAAGGTTGTTCAAATTGATGAGAGTAAATTTAGAAAACGCCAAGTATCATCGTGGACATCATGTTGAAGGGCAGTGAATCATATGCAATAAAACATGGCGATAAAATATTATTTCATGATCTCATTTTTGTGGATACAATGTTTAAAAAAAGTCACGCATGATTTCCGAGAATTGACACTGTTGCTAAAGGTATAATTATGAAGGACAGCTCATTTTACAACGGAGGTCTAACGCAGCCCGGTTATTTGGATACTGTAGTAACGCAACACGCATCACCGATCAAAATAACGACTACTTAAGAGACTAACTGTACTGTAGGTCTACTGTTATGAAAGGTTTAATGGGTCAAGGATGAAGTATCCGTATCCTTTGTAAATAGTTAATGGAGGCTCGTGGATTATAGAACGAGGTATATTCATGCCTAGCGCACTTGTTTTGGCTCATGGATTAGAGAACGAAGTAGATACATGAGTAGTGCGGTAGTAGAATACCTTGGGTGTTTGAAAAAGTGTTTGCAATCATATGATTCACAAAAGTAGGATATCCGACACGACAGATAAAAGAAAGGGTACAAGTAGTGCATTTTGTTTTGTTGTTGTTGTCGTTGTAACAAGCGAGGCATCGATGCGCTTGATATAGCAACCGAGTTGTTATTCATTTTGGCGACTGCGGGACTGCGGGAGCAGCATTGCAACTTGACTGATTATCATTACAACGACTGATGACTATGGGGCTGCAGGACTGCGGGCGCAGCATTACAACACGACTGTGGCACTGCGGGAGCAGTTTTTTAAGTTAGATGTTTTGTAAGCCGGGTATTCTGCAATCTAGCCACAAGTTGCCAGTTTATCTGTGGTCTCTCTGTAGGATTGACTGGATATTTGAACAACCCATGTATGGTGTCAGCGGAGAATGTGTCTTCTGTGAATTTCCCATGGTAGGTTGAAGCTAGAAATCCAGTAGGAGCAGCAACACTGACGTACTCTTTTTGTAGTGCGGCACTTATTGCTTTGCAAATAGTGTGTGTTGCCTGTACCCAGTTTTCCATTGATCAAGGTAAACTTCTTCCAGTCTTCTCCTTGGGATCCGATGCGTTGCTTCCTTGTTGTTGTGCATATTCGTCTAGTATTTCATCGGATGTCTCTGAGTCCTGAGAATCTTCTTCTTGTCTTTCAGGAACATTTTCGTAGTACTGTTTGCGATCTTTCATTGCTTGCCTTGTCATTGCCCCAGTAACAAAGAAAAGCATTTTGTAACTAAAAATCGTTGTGACGTGAAAGAATACTTTGTACCTTCTTTACCATGGCATGACAATGAAGGCCTTCAACGAGTTCCAGTTTCGCTCCTTTTTAAAATGGATTTATCATTTGTCACGTCTTCTTTGGTTATATTGGCTATTGCCAACCATGGCTCTCCATTATGAATTATGGCAGGGTTTGATGCCACGCTTCAACTGATGTCTTCCACTCTCTTCCCGTCAAGGTCCCTGTCTAGCCACTTTGCAGGGCATTTGTGCAAAGTATCCAGTTTGATATTTAACTTACCTATGATATGACAAAAAAATTTAATCATTCCCTGACCTTCAACGGATTTATGACTATTATTGCAGATGAGTAGCACAATCACCCCTCCCATTTGTGTAACACATGGTCAAAAATCAAAATCATCAGGAAATTGGTCTTTATTACTTTTTTCAATGTATTTTAGTCTTAGATGACAATATCAATTTATATTTTCAATTAATTGTAATTCGAGAAGCTATAAAATACAAATTTCAATTACCCATAATGCCTTGTGGGCGTGGCAGATTACACAAATTTACAGGTTTTTAACAAAACCCACGATTTTTTTCACCCATGATCAACAAATATACACAAAATTTACATTGATCCAATGATTTCTTCATGTTGCGGCATGGAAAGCTTGTAGATGGGGTTATTTCGATTTTTTTCTTCACAGAAAGATCTGTGCATACAGCTTGTACTGTCCCTGCGTAAACTACAGCTAAACGTTTGGTGTCGAGAGTGTATGTCATGTCTTGAAGATTTTTCCTTAAAAAGAAGTGACCTTTGAGGACAGCACTGCCACTAGGGTAATGGCAGGAATAGTCATCAGTCAGTGGCTCCTCTAGCTCTTCCACACCATCTGAAGTGACTTTTAAAAGGTAGAAATCATAGACGAGATCCTCAAAAGCTGCTATGGCCACAGTGCTACCTTTGGCTGCAAGATCAGCCATGTGAGAGGTAGTATCATTGTCCAGAGCTGAGTTGGGAGTATGCCCAGGTTAGGAAAGACGACCTGAGTATGTTGATTGACACCTGACGGCCAGTCAGTCGCTCAAAGAGTCTCTGGATACGCTTTGTAAAGGGAGCACTGGAGTACGACTCGCCATTTGCATTCTGAAATAACACAGACTCAAGATCAGCGTTTGCTTCAAATTATTTCTCTCATGGTTGTAGTCGTTTTCTGGAGAAGTACTTAATTTGGTATGCAGATTTCATGTAAGGAATAGGCTGAGTGCTCTTAGCTAATCATGATAATCAACTTTATTTATTGAGGGTAGCACACAACAGTAATCAGTGAAAAACCAGTGGCCCTCGTAGAAATATTTGCAGAATAAAAAAGACGACGTGTTAAAAACGAAAAATGTAGAAATGCGACCATCTTTTTTTTTTGTTTTTCTTTACTCTTCAGGAAATGAATTGAGAACCTAAATGGTTGTTGATTTTGTGCTAATTACCGTCGATGCGAAAACCTGGCCGGGCTAATGTTTACTTGCAGGTTTTCACTGGATACGCTTGTGTTTTAATAGGTTGCTTTTAACTCAGATACCCACCACAAACAGGTAGTCATTGTTCTGTCCAGGGCAAAGTTCCGCTCTGAAAACTGCGACAAACTGCTTGAAAAGCCTGTGGAGTTCGCTGTCCGCCTGCAGGAAGGGAGAGAGAGGCCATCATTAACCACTTGAAGGAAAATACTCTGCCTTGATCTTGACAACTTTCCCAAACATAGACTTAATGTTGAGGTTTTTCTCCGAGTGTGTCTGTTCCCGGTCACTGATATGATGGGCCCGAAAGGAAGGGGGAGGGAAGGGGGAGAAAGGAATGGTGACAGTCTGGACTGCCCCGCTGCAGGGAAGGTGGTTAGTTATTCTATAACGAGTGCCGGGAAGTACCAACGTACCCCTACTACGATGGTGTCCTTCCAGCGCTCTGGTAGGTCTTGTATTTTTGCACGTGTATAGTAAGCCCGCCATCTTTCTGCAAGAGAGCAATATGTCTATTGTGGAATAGAGCTGCCGCGAAGGGCTCTGGAAGTTTTGCATCGTGGACGACGTCCAGCGTCCTGAATTCCAGACCTCGGCCCAGCGGAATATGGCAATAGAGCAATAGTAGGAAAAGATCGCATGCTTCTCGCGCCCTCTCTCTTTTGCCTCTGGCCATCTCAAACCGGGACCTCTGTAGAGACCTTGCCTCGAGTTCTTCGTCCCTTAAAAGGAAGAAGGCAAAGGAAAAATATGTGTAAACGAATGAGTAGATCGGTAACACGTACATACCCGCATAAACTACAAGAGTAGCTATGATACAAGCAAATTTTTCCCAGAGAAAAATAACAAGAGAAACTAACATATACAGCAACATACAAACTACAATTCTGTACAATATTTACAATGAAGGGCTAAAATGAAGTAAATCTGTAGATTGAATATTTTAAAATACTATATTAAGAAGAAATTTCCTTTCATTTCACCTCCAAAATGTCCCAAATTTAGACTAGGTTAAGGCTAGCTAATACTGTTTTAAAGTCATTAAGGTTCAAACTTCGAACATTAACGACATGATAAGAAAATCAGCGAAGACCATATAAGTAGTAGTTTACAAGTAGTAGTACAGGCAGTGTCGGAATGTGCTCCACCTAGTGTTTCAATTATCTGTGTCCTCGCGATGTATTGGATACTTTCTGTGCGACTCAAAATTTTACAAAGAATGTGTGAGTTCATTAACCCTTTTGCCCCCCAGGAAAGTTACAGTTTTTTAAAGCCAATTTCTCCTTGAATATCATACCCAGAGAGCCAAAATTCCACCGATTGCTACGTTTCACAAGTAAACAATTCGTGTCTGATCCCTTCTTTGTGCAAAGTCGTATGCTAATGAGGAAAAATGCGATGACGTCAGCAAAGATTCTCCTTCAACAAGCTTGCCAGGACTTTCATCATAAATGCTGTAATTGCTTTAAACCTTGGACACTTTGTTCTGTTACCAGTATAACATATTAGTGGACAAATAAATAAGCATAAGCTGAAGAGCATCATAGCGTGAGCTAAGCCTGAAGATATGGGTTATTGACCAAGCGTGGAGTAAAGATGGCTGAATATTGGCCAAGTTTAATTCTTTTTGTTTTGTTTTTTTGTTTTTTTGCGTGTTTATGTATGTTAAATTAGAATTTGAGGCTTTCAAAATATCAGCCTTTACAACATGGCAATGTAGGACAGTTGCAACACTGACATTCAAGATGGAGGGAGACATTGGGGTTTGCTGTACTCCGGTATTGTATGTTACTAAAACTGGGAACGGGAACGGGAAATGGGGAATGGGGAACGGGAGATTGGGAACGAGTGTACAGCGGTAAACCGCCTGAGAATTCAAAATGGCGGAAAAAGAGAAAGAAAAGGGAACAATTTGGGGAAATGTGAGGAAGTGTTACGGTTGTAAACGTGAAATTCTACCAGCTGTGCCCCCAGATGACCACACTACGTTCTTATTAGAGCAGTCGGATTGGTACTGGGATAAACAAAGCATAAAATAAAATTGCGCTTGGGGGAAAATGGAATCGGTATTATCACATATGCTACCCCAATCAGTCAGGCCATAGCATTTTTCAAGCCTTCATAGTCGTCTCATATCTTCTCACTTTGTGCGCGAGCTGTCATGACATCAATACATGCAATATGATATCGAGGACAAGTAACATAACATGTTGTTAAAATATACGAAGAAACGAGCAAGGAATGTTCCGCAATAACGCTAATGAGCGTGAAAGATGGCCGCGGAAAAGCGACTGCGTGACACTCGGTATGTTTTTAGATGACATACTGTCACGTAGCAGACGAGAAACAGTCTATTCCCCGTCTGCGTTTTGCACCTGGTCTGCTTTTTGTACACAGCCTACAGTTTGCAGTCTGCATTTTGAACTGACCGATTGGAGTAGCTTATGTGATAATACCGATTCGATTTTCTACCCAGGCGCCATTTCATGTTTTGTTTGTATCAGTACCATTCGGACTCTGCTCTAACACTCTGCGGGCACATCGGGTACAAACTAAAGAGCCACGAAAGTTTTTATCCTCATCAGGGATAAGGGAACTAAATTTATATCTGTTTACAACTTTTCAGCTCAATGGTCAAAAACCCATGTTTTATCAGAGTATAAAACTTAGGAAAAGCGCGTTTTACTGTTTTTCGCCACATTACCTCTATATCATAAAGCAAATGAAGAAGCCTTTGCCGTGTATTATACTGTGATAAAACACTCCGGACATCTGAGAACAATCGTGTCCTCAAATGCCCGCCGTGTTTCATCACAGTGTAATATACGGCTTAGCTTCTTTATTTGTTAAGTTCATTGTTATAATATGAATGTTTTATTAATTTGTTTTATCAAGAATTTATACGAATACATAGACATATTCTCTTCAGTAACCGTATTATTTTGTAAGTAGTGTAAGTATTAGTATTGTAAGTAGAACTGATAAGTTGTCTCATTGTATTGGAGTAAGTTATGCAAATTGTAGTATTGTAAGTAGCATATGTAATCGTATCGTATTGTGAGTGGTGTAAGTAGTGTGTAAGTAATCGCATTGTATAACAAGTTTAGTTAGTAATGTAAGGGACTTTAGTAGTTGTATTTCTGTTGCAAATTGTGTAAGTAGCCGTGCCAGTGTTGTAAGTAGTGTGAATCACAATTAAAATGTAAAAAAAAAAAAAAAAGACTCACACCACTTACATTACTTAAAACACAGAGCAATTACTTACACCTCTTACAATACTAATACTTACACTATTCGCACCAGTTCCTAACTAAGCGAGTATAAATATCATTTCAGCCCAGTTCGCGGAAGAACTCTTCGCTTTGTAGCTATAGCCAGACTTGTTGTACCCTACGCCGTATGAACATGCATCTTCATTTATTTCCGTTTCGAACAGTACCAAACATAATAAAAGATAACATTACAAACCAGAAAATTCTGACAAGCGAAAATTCCCTGTGATGCCAAGATGGTGGTCAAGCCGTTTTCCTTGAATAGTTTGTTCCTTGTTGTCTCTTGTTTCACTGCAGTGATGGTGGACAATATAAAGGATTTTACACGGGTTCTTTGTAGTAAATTGTACATACTTATGAAAGTTAAATATCAAAATTTGTTCAATGCCCAACATATTCGGCCGGTAGTCAACGCTATCTAATAGTTGAGAGGGAAGTGGCACGAGAAGCCTGAACAGAAATGCATCGTGGGATCCCATGTATTTTGCTTTCGGTCCACAGAAATCCTCCGCGTTGCAGAGACGCACGTTTTCAGGAGTTTCATGCCTGGTCAGTGCGTACATTGTTTTTCTGTCCAAAATGCTTTCGTTTAGTCGTTCAAACCCTTTATCCACATAACAGTCTGCGTTCATTATCATTACATTTCTACGTAACAAATTGTTCGAAGCGTACTGGAAGGCATCTTTGTAACGCATGCGCCGACCAAGAAATTGAAAATTTAATTTCCAGTCCTCGAGCAAATTCTGGGCCTCAATGGAGTAACGATCCACGTCGTTTTCAAGGAGTATATGGATTCTTTCAACCTGGAAAACAAATCAAGGAAATTCACGGTTTATGAGGCACGTGCAGATGCTCTCGACAAAGCTACGAAACCCATTTCCATCAAAAATTGGGACCGACTGCGGTGATTTCTGATTTTAACACCACGGGTTACCAAAGCGTTTCATCAGATTCCCCCGACAATTTACCACTCATCGTTTAATATTCCTGACTGGAGACATTTTGAAAGTAAAATGTCTTGCCCCAAAAAATAGAATACATTGACCCTTTTCAAGTTCGAACCCTGAACCCTGAGCTATTGTTAAATTTCTTAAATTAATGATTTGAATATTAATTTTTTATCCATTTATTATTTTAATTAATTTTTTCAAGGAAATTACACAGCGCTGCTGGATGTTCAGAAGTATGCGTCATATAAAATTATTATTTTTATCGTCATTATTATCATCATTATCATCGTCATCATCATCATTATTATTACTACTATTATTATTATTATTATTATTATTACTCTCGATTCAGCATCCAGACAAAGAGAGTGTTATCTCAACCTCGTTTCCAGGACTTTTCCCTTTGAAATTTGGAAAAGCCCTGGGAACGAGGGCTGTGCGAGTGTGTTACGAAAAGGGAAAGTCAAGTTGATTACTGGTTTTTACTGATGGTGTCACGCTATCAAAAAATACATAAAAAGCCTCGTAAATATTTATGCCTGTGTGCTTTTTTATACGCGTTATTCAAACGCGTTTCACACGGGTATGTGGACGCCATCTCATTGTCATCGAGTTTTGCTATGAAAACGACAAATTATTATTCTAGAACGCCGACAGATTGAAATACTTCGTCTAATGTAAGGACTGTTTTAAAAGACCTACACGACAGCTTTTTCGGGCTAGCATTTTAATGTCGTGTAGCCTGCGTAGCTGGTGGGATTTGAGCGCGAGTGCTTTTGTTTTGGCGTCGAAGTCGAGAACGCGAGTAGCGGAGCCGCGAGAGGATTGGTAATAAGTCGAGTTGAATTTCACTTCCTCCAGCTACGCAGGCTAAACGTCACGGAACGAAAAAGCTTGGAAATTCAAACTTGGTCTGTTTATAAAACGAAGAACCCGGTCGGGCTATAGCCTCCCGCGCAGACACTGTTAGGACTCGTCAAGCGTTCCTTCCACACGTGGGGAAGGAACGGGTGACGAGTGTGACCAGGCTAGATAAGCTTGACGTCAAGTTCTTAGAGGGTCTTGCCTCTTATGAAACTAAAACATCAGAAATATAGGTAGCTGTTTATGTTGGAATACGGCAGCATCACAGGAAGATCAGCAATATAAAATCAGATAAAATACGTACAGGGTGCTAGAAATTCCACACAGTCTTCGAGCTGCTTCGAGAACAGTATTGGCGATTGAGAAGTCTGTATAGATTGCGTTTAAAAAGAACTTTATAACCATCTAGTTTTGTGAGTTACAATGTAAAATGATGGAACACCAAGTTTAACTTACGTGTGGACTATTCAGGTTTCTTCTGAGGCAATAGATGTACTCCTTTTGTCTCAACACAGCCGAGCTGTTTTCTGGTTTGTTTGTGACATTCAACACTGGAAACTGGACAATGAGGTGAAGTCGAGCTCCGGCTATGAAATTTGCAGAACTGTTTTGTGTAGTAGTCTTGTTTGATAACGAATGATTGTCTAACCTCCCTGAAATGTGACCGTTAAATGAGGAAAGAATAAGATAAAAAAATGAAAAGTATGTTTACTTTGTTTGAGCAGTCTTACCTCAACATTTCCGTTGTTTTATTGGACGTAGCGTGATGGCATGGTTAGGTGCCTGGGGACTCACTACAAGATTTGTTTCATTACGTTTCCGAGTTCAACTTTTCTAGGTTTAACTGACAGCTGAAAAATGAGTTTTTTCTCTGTCCTGAGCTCAGGTCTGTAAAATTTAGTGAAAGTTGAAGAATGGGCCTAATTTATAGTTGTGAAATCCGCGCTGAAATTTCACTGATTAAAGAAATTCTAGCGCTTCTTTTTTTTTCTATACCCTTTTTTAGCGGTAGCATTTGTAAGTCCCATAAGAATGCTTTGTATTGTATTGAGTGTTTCCTCTTACTGTCACGTTTTCTGTTTGGCATCGTCTGAAATGCAACCAAAAGAACCAGACTTGCTGCCGCGACCATTAAACACAAACTTCGGAGTGGCTTGCACTGAAAAAAATGTAGAAAGAACGAATTTAAACAAATGAACACTTATTTAGAGGCGAAAGAATTTCTGTTACTACTTAAAAGTCACACCTTTGTTTTTGTTTGCTTGTGAGGGTTTGGCTAGTATACTTTACTCGGAGCATGTCGAAACGAACGAAACCTGTGAAACTACTAAAGATAATTAAACATATTTTCAGGTACACAACTTACAGCAAAATAATAGGATTTCGATTTACCATGCAATATCAATCATTTCGATGGCATCAAAGATGGTGGAGGCTGACTAGGGACCTTTAAAGAAGTCATTAATGTCACGGGTCAATTTCATGAGGTGGAGGAGAAGAAGCAGGAGGACTGGGGAGGAGGAGGGGTAGAGGAGGAGGAGCTGCTTAATCAACTCGGATTCGTGGTTCGCTTGCAACAAAGACACCCGTGAAGGAACTCCCATATAAAAAGGACGGAGGTGTTCGTCAAAAAGAGTGAGATGAACTGGGTTAAAAACGGCACTAGACAGGTAGACCAAAGTCATTTGTTATCATTGTACGGTACGGTGGAACCTCGAAATAACGAAAGGCCACGCTAGGGACTGGCAAAATATGTTCACCATAACAAGGCTTCGTTGTATCGAGGTTCTTTCCGTGCCTTAAAGCTGGCGCAAAAAAAAAAAAAAAAAATAGACGGTCTGTTAATAGACTAGCCAGTTTGCAGTGCATGAAAACCTGTTCCCTGGCTATGTGGGGATTGGGATAGAGTAGGGGTGGGACAGAGCATGCTGTGATCACGTGTTGACACGAGTGGAACCCTAAGAGCTTTGTCATACGGGTTTCTGGAAAAACAGTTATTTATAATTAGACATTAACCCCAGCCTATTGCACACTAATTGTCGTGAGATGAAAAGACTAGTGTCAGGTAGAGTAGAAAGCCCAGTGGGACAGACCATGCTCTGATTACATATTGATGTAAGTGGAAAGCGAAAGAGTTTAAGCTTTCTAAAAAGCTGTGGTTAAATAAAAAAAAAAGGCAATCAACGTATCAGTGGAAAAAAAATATGGTAATATATTATCAAAAAAATAACCCTAGCCTACTGCATACTAATTACACTACTAATTACGACTACACTACTAATTACGACTACAAAAGGGCAGATTTTGACGATCTGCGAAGTCGCCTACAGCTGCTACCTTCTGACATGTCGCACTCCGACGATGTTGACATCTATTGGTCTCGGTGGAAAGATTTATTTCTAGCAGCAGTTGCTGAATGTGTCCCAATGAAGACCATTAGAGACACAACTCTCCTCCTTGGATAGACAGGGAAGTTAAGTCTGCATTACGCAGAAAGTAGCGTGCCCTGAGGAAATATCGTGAAAACAAAACCGTGGAACGGAAGCTAAAGCTTAGATCTTTAAGCAATGAAATCAAGAAACTTGTTAGACAAAAACATCGCGACTATCTCCTTAAAATTGAAGGCTCTTTAAAGGAAAACCCTAAACTATTCTGGAACTATCACAAAGCTATCCTACATCATCGACCGGGCTCGAATACTGAGATCACCTTTGACGGGAAATCAACAAAAACTGCAGCCGAAAAGGCTGAGCTTTTTAATGCTTATTTCTGCTCTGTGTTTACATCATCAAAGCAGGACAAAGCACGCAATTTGCAAATGTATCCCATGAGAATAAACATGGAACTTTCTGAGATCACACTATCTTTCAACGAGGTGAGAGATTGCTTGTTTATTTTGGATCCGTCAAAAGCCACTGGCCCCGATGGAATTCCTGCGCGTATTCTTAAAGAGTGCAGTGAGCAGATCGCGCCAAGTCTTTGTTCCCTATTCAACCATTCTCTGCGTACTGGGCGGTTCCCATCAGAATGGAAGTCAGCTGATGTTACTCCGGTTCAGAAAAAAGATCTTTTAGAGCCAGCTGAAAATTATAGACCAATCTCACTTTTACCAATTGTGAGTAAAGTTATGGAACGCTGCGTTTGTAATAGACTTTATTCCCATGTCTCGCAATCAATTACATCCTTACAACACGGATTCATGCGTTCCCGTTCATGCTCTTCGCAACTCTTATCCGTACTCCATTCAATTGGGGAGGCACTCGACAAAAATAAACAGACGGATATTTTGTACCTTGATTTTGCCAAGGCCTTCGACACAGTTGATCACGTCATTCTTATTGAAAAGCTGAAATGGTACGGTGTCACAGGTCAACTAATAGATTGGTTTTCTGACTACCTAAAGGACAGATCGCAGAGAGTTGTGATTGACGGCACCGCCTCTGAGCGTCTACCGGTCACTTCCGGTGTACCCCAGGGTAGTCTTGTCGGCCCACTCCTCTTTGTGATATTTATCAATGACCTCCCTAATGTCATCCATGAGCAAACCAGCACCGCTCTGTATGCTGATGATACCAAGCTGCACCGTACTATTTTGTCAGTGAAGGACTGTGCTATTCTCCAGCATGATCTGACAAGTTTAAACACCTGGAGCCACGAATCAAATATGAAGTTCAACGCCTCCAAATGCAAAGTGCTAACAATTACGCGAAAGAAAACACCTGTAAATCATGAATATGACCTTGGCGAGATAAACATACAACGCGTTCAGGAAGAAAAAGACCTCGGTGTAACTATTACTAAAAATCTAACGTGGGACTCGCATGTAATGCGTATTGTACTCAAGGCTAATAGAATGCTGGGACTCTTAAAGAGAACTTGCCCACTTATGACCGACATCAAAGTAAGGCGGACACTTTATCTATCTCTCGTGAAGTCACAGCTTACTTACTAAGAACTAGAATCGGCGAGATGTCCTGCAAACAACGATTGCTGACTCTTGTTACTTGTTACCACTAACATATGACAGGGAACTGAGAGATCTTTTATTTCTCTATAACTGTATTTCTGGATATACTGACCTAAAAATTGAAGGATATGTTACTTTTATCACACATGGCCGGTCCCGCTCTAAGAACCCCACCCTCGTACTAAAACCTGCTTACTGTAAAACCGCAACTATTCAAGCTTCTTTTTTCAATAGAATTGTAAAACCCTGGAACACTATCTGTAATCTCGCCCCTCAAGACAAATTTTCTAGCCCAAGTTTATTCAAATATTTTTTGCGCGCCACTTATTTTACTTTACTGGACACTACCTATGATATTGACATGCCCTGCTCCTGGTTCCTCTTCCGTAACTGCCCTTGCCACCGCTCTTAATTTTCTGTGACTAATATTATCCGCATCTTGTTTTTAACTATTGTAATTAATTAGATTTAACTATAATTTTTAACTATAAGTAATTATTAGATTTTATTGTAATTTTTATCAAATTTAAGATTTTCTATCACTATTCTTACTAGCTTTTAGGGTTGCGCCTCGCATGGGTAACTTTATTTTCCCGTTCGCGCAATTCCTATTGGTTCTTTCTTCTTTTAATTATATTGTAATTTTGTGACCAATAAAGTTGATAGATTAGATTAATAGATTAATTGTCGTGAGATGAAAGGACTAGCCCCAAGCCAGTAACGTCGTTGATATGTAGAGCAGAAAGCCCATTAACCACAGTTTTTAAAAATATTTCTAACCCACGAAGTTTTCATTCAGTAAATATTCATTCGCATTTAATAATAAAGAGGACGGGGCCGAGAATATAAATCATTGAAACTCAGGTTTTAGCTAAGGCAAGATTTAATAGTCCTACATTCGTTATATCTCTTACTATAAATTTTTGAATGGTTGTTGAGTTTGGTCAAATCACTAGGCGATTTGTTTTTTGCTAAGAAACGTCATGAAAAAAAATTTAATATTCTTAGGCTGTGTGCGACGCGAGTTGAGAAAAAGAACAAGAGGGAACGTTACCGAACTCTAGCTTAACAAAATGCTTTTATTGCCAAAGAAGGTAAGACTGTTTCTTTTCCTTTGTTCAGATCAGTTTCAGTGACAGATCAAAGTACTGTAATTTAAACTGAGAACTCAAGGTTTCTGCAAGATCGGTTGAGGAGATTAGTGAATTTGTTTGAGCGATGGAACTTTCTTTCGAGAAAAAAACCAGGAGTGGAAAGCTAAGGTCGTCTTAATTACTGCAATGTTACTGTGCCCGAGAAATGTGTTTTTACCGCTGAAGGTTCAAGTTCCTTGTTTTTCGGTCCAAGTCTAATTCAATCTGAGAAGCGGTTGAAATCATTCGAATGATCACGGTTGGTGTGCGTTCCTTACTCAACAGTCCAATTTTAGGCATAGCTTTAAGCATATCTGGCAATATCCGGCGCAATGTCTGGCGTATTTATACAACAGAAATCCAAAAGATAAAATACAAATCTCGTGGCCGTCGGAGAGTGTCTTTGTTGCAAGCGAACCACGAGTTGACGCTACTCTTCGTCTACTGCTCCTCCCCAGTCCTCTTGCTTCTTCTCCTCCACCAGTAAAATAAACTTGGCCGGTGACCTCTTTTAGTTTGCTGTAATAACAAAAGGTTCTTTCGCCGGGAGTTAAATGCTCATTTATTTGAGATCTCATGTGTTTTCCTACACTCTCTTTAGTGCGGGTCATTCCGAAGTCAGCCTTTAATGATTACAGCAACAATTTTCCTTCTGTTGGCTGGATTGGCGTTGATGCCAAACAAAAAACCTGACGGTAAGAGGAAACCGTGAGAGATATCCCACATTTTATGAGAATTTTACACCTTGTGCTGTTCATTTACAGAAAATAAACATTCATTTGTGTCCAAGTTTCTTTCATTATGATCATTAAACTCTCATTAACACCAATATGACCTTCATTTGCGCATAAGGAACGTTCAAGAAAAACATTTACATATGCATTAACATTCAAAATCATCAAAAGAAAAACAATACCTTCATTTGACATTCATTGACTGTAAATGTATTTTCATTTTGGTCGAAAAAAAATTCGTTGTCACGAAACGACAATCATTTACACTTTACGACATTCAGTTTTCAACAAAAGACTTTCAATAACACAATTTGCATGAGAACTAACATTCAATTGCATTACTATGCAACCATATCCACGAAGGTAAGAATCTTTAATGCGGCGAGACAAACATTACAGCCATAATAACATTTATTTTTGAAAGATAGAATATCAAATTCGCTGAACGATTTATCCTTCAATTGCCTCACTCTTGAGGCATCGTGACAAATACGTTTGCATGAAACGAAACCACTGTCCACATTTAGCTGCCGTAATGGTACCAATATTTCGTTGTAGAGCTTGCTGCAACAGCTGCGTGCGATAATTTCACAGAGCAATTCCCTAGCGTCTTGCTTCGTCTCTTTTGACATCTTCAAAGGCCCTGACTATCCTTTCGCGGTGTTCAAATGGGATTCTATTTCTTCGTGGCATTTCTGGACAAATCTAACTGTCACTATGACACACGTATACTGTACATGTACATGTAGTGCGCCCTCTGAGTTGTACGCAAAAAGTTTCGTAAGTGGCCGAATTTATATCTGCAAGGGGAGGATTGTGAAATTATGATTTGAAAAAAGTACATATGGTCCCTTGTTCTATAATCAAATTTTCGAGGAAAATTGGGCGAGATATCTCTGTTCAAAAGAATTACGCTAATGAGCGATTGTTTTCTCTTAACGTTAGGTGAAAACACGGTAATGTATGTCTCACCGCATTTAAGATTGTTACCTTCATGGATATGGTTGCATAATAATGCAATTGAATGTTAGTTCTCATGCAAATTGTGTTATTGAAAGTCTTTTGTTGAAAACTGATTGTGCTAAAGTGTAAATGATTGTCGTTTCGTGACAACGAATTTTTTTTCGACCAAAATGAAAATACATTTACAGTCAATGAATGTCAAATGAAGGTATTGCTTTTCTTTTGATGATTTTGAATGTTAATGCATATGTAAATATTTTTCTTGAACGTTCCTTACGCGCAAATGAAGGTCATATTGGTGTTAATGAGAGTTTAATGACCATAATGAAAGAAATTTGGACACAAATGAATGTTTGTTTTCTGTAAATGAACAGCAAAAGGTGTAAATGACTAGCTAGAAAACGGTCTTTAAAGAGGTTCTGGAATCTCAGTTATCAATAAAATTTTCAGCGATTTCTAAGCTCATAAATTAAATATTTCAACTATCAGTTAATTTTACAGACCTGAAAATACTCATTTCCCAGGTGACTCTTGAAATTTTGACCAATAGTATTCCATTGGTGAAATGCATCTCATTATAGGGACTTCAAATATTTCCAGTGGCTTCAGGTTCAGAGTAGGGGTTCATTCTACCCGTCCCTAAGTACCAATGGTACGATTGGTACCAATGGAATAACACTCGATCCATTGGTATTCCATTGGTGAAATGCATCTCATTATGGGAATTTAAGAGGACTGAGGAGCTTTCTATTCTTACCAATGGTACGAATCGTAAGGCTTCTTTGACGAATGGTGATCATTTACCAATGGTACGACTATTCAGGATGTTTTGAAGATTCGCGCCTATTTGTGTGTATTGGACATGCATGGGAGTAGAACTCGGGACTAAAGAAAACACATCTTGTTAGTGAGGCCTCTGACACCCTAACCATGCCGCCACGCTACTTTTCATAAAACAACGGAAATGTTGCGGGAAGTCAGCTCAAACAACGTATTCATATCTTAAAATCATTCTTTCTGGTAATTGGACTTGGCTTATTGCCTTGAAAATGGGATGGAGGCTTAACAGAGAGGAGGACGTGTTTAAAAAAGGCAAAGTTCTAAAGAGCGCGGAAGGAACTCATTGGAGAGAGGAGGACCTTCATAGATATGTAGTTTTAACGGTATCCTTTCTGTCAGTCACATCCACCGTCGTTAGCGCGGTCGTAGGGCAACGCTTCTGCATTTAATCAGAGATTTTAGGATTTTCCATACTGAGTTGAAGTAATTATTCCTGATTTTATGTACGAGCTCTAATAATTTTACGTACAACTGTCTCTTAGCGCCAAGTATATTAATATCTCATCTTTTCCTTATTAACTGCTCGCATCTTAGGGAGGTTAGACGGTCACTCGTTATCAAACAAGATTACTACACAAAATATTTCTGAAAGTCTCCCGGCCAGAGCTCGACTTCACCTCATTGTCCAGATTCCAGTGTTGAATATCACAAACGAACCAGAAAACAGCTCGGTTGTCTTGAGACAAAAGGAGTACATCTATTGCCTCAGAAGAAACCTGATTAGTCCACACGTAAGTTTACTTCGGTCTTCAATCATTTTACGTTTTAACTTACAAAAATAGAAAGTTATAAATTCCTTAGTTTCTAAACATAGATTTAATCGCCAATAGATTCCCAAAGCAGTTTACGGACTTTGTGGACTGTCCAGTTTTCATATTGACTTGTTTTTCCTTTTTCAGCTCACACAGAGTACTCTCTTTGTCTTGATAATGATGTTAGCATGTTTGATGATGAATCGAGAGAATTCAGGGTTTAAACTTGCCATGAGTCAGTGTATTCTGTTTTTGGACTCAAACTGCAGCCTTACTCCAGTCAGGAGTCTTAATGATGGCTAATAAACAGATCACATTCGTGTTCTCGGTATTGGACTGGAACTAGCTCGCAAGCGAGGCTCACGCGGGGGATTGTCATTAAAAAAGAGATAAAGTCGAAATCCGATACGAAATCGAGCAATTTCAGTTTTGTTGTGCACAAAAACCTGGTACCAGAATAATTTCAAGTATATTACAGTTGTTTTTTCATCTTTTAAAAAAGCTAAAGATATAAATAGTTGCCTGAAATAGCACCAAAACCAATTTCCCATGAGAACTCGGGAATAAAGTTCCGAGAAATTGTGCAAACACAGGTAAAATTTTATCATCAGTTTCATTTCAGTCAAGTTTCAGAACTTTCAAGTGTTTCATATGAACTTCAAACGTTGTTTTCGACATTTGGTGTTGTTAGAATGATTAATTTATTTTTGAGAAGATATTAAAAACGGTCGCACAGAAGTTTACAAATACGATGTAAATAATCTCGGTACAAGGTTTTGCCACTTGTTACTCGTACTTCTGGCGGATTCCTTCTTTATGTCATTTGCATTTTCACATACTACTCCGCGTTAGCCTCAGTTGCAAGCTAGTTTCAGTCCAAAACCGAGAACACGAATACGGCCTCTTGTTTGGGAGAGTCTGATGACTTGCTGGGTGACCTGTGGTGTTGAAATTAGAAATCACAGCAGACATTCCAACCCTTGGTGTGAATGGGTTTTGTTCCTAAAGCTATATATGCTTATACAGAGAACATCCGCGCGTGACTTATGCACCTTAACTTTCCTTGATTTTTTCCAGGTTGAAAAAATCCATACTTTCTGTGAAAGCGACACGGATCGTGATGACATCAACGCCCTGAATTTGCCTCAGGACTGGAAATTAAATTTTCATTTTCTTGGTCGACGCATGCGCTACAAAGACGCGTTCCAGTACGCTTCGAATAACTTGCTACGTAGAAATGTAATGATAATGAACGCAGACTATTATGTGGATAAAGGGTTTGAGCAACTAAACGAAAGCATTTTGAACAGGAAAACAATGTACGCATTGACCAGGCATGAAATTTCCGAAAACGTACGTCTCTGCAACGCCAAAGATTTCTGTGGACCGAGATCACACTACATGGGTTCCCACGATGCATTTCTGTTCAGGCTTCTTGTGCCACTACCCTCTCAACTATTAGATAGCATTGACTACCGGCCGAACATTTGAGGCATTGAACAGGTGTTGATTTTTCACTTCAAAAAGTATGTACAATTTGATATAAAGAACCCCTGTAAAATCCTTTATATTGTCCACCATCATTGTAGCAATGAAAGAAACATAGCAGAACGAAATATTCAAAGCCAACGAATTGATCACTATCTTCACATCAAGAAAGAAAAAAGAGAGCTTTACTTGTCACCATTTTCTGGTTTGTAATATATATATCTTATTAGATGTTTTGGTGTGTAGTGTCGCTGTATATTTTTACGAGTTGTGCCGTATTTTGACGAGGGCGAGTCAAAATACAAACAACAAGTAAAAATATAAGGCGATACTACACACCAAAACATCTAATGAGAGATTTATTGTCCAACTGCTGTAGTCAATAAATTTGTCAGTGAAAGAGGTAGAGTGTGACAGTTTTGCGTGCCCGCGCCGACCTGTACAAATAACTGTACAATATCGCTGTATATTTGTACTGTTATTTTGACGGTATTCGCTACAGTCGGAAAATAATATTTTATATTATGCTTGGTACCTTTCGAAATGGAAATAAATGAAATTTATTCCACATAGTAAGGCTAGGTTTACACTAGAGGAGATTTTGCCAGATTCGTAAATGTTTCCGGATTCATCAATTTTAGAGTAGTCGGATTCGTAGGCGATGAAAGCATATTTGGATTCCTAACCGTTTACATACGACCATAACTCGATCCGGGAACATTAATGATGGAATGGTTAACAAGCCGTTTGTTGCCTCGACAACAATGACGATGAGAAAGAAGGCCGCTAGGAAGAGGTTGAGACAGTCTGAAGTTTTCTTACCACTCGCTGACCACGCTATTGTTGCCCATCATGTTGTCCCACGAAACATTTGTTCTGGTCGTATCCAGAACCGTCGAGGTTTTCGATCGTGCCATCGTCGTAATAATAACAATAACAATAACAACAACAACGACATCGACAACGACAATGACAATGACATTAACAATGACAATAACAATAACAATAATAATAATAAACAATAACAATGATAACAACAACAATAATAATAATAATAATAATAATAATAAGTTAAAAAGTGAAAAAATATAGGGTGTAATACGAATATATAAAATATGAAACAATACATAAAATATTTGCGGGTCCTGTGTGTATAATTCTTAAGGTAAGAAACACAGTAAGGGGAAAAAATGTACGAAAGTGTCACGTAAACAGTTTGGCGCGAATGGAGTCTGTTTGCGTGTTATAGGAGAAGTCTTGAAGTCCTTCATGTACAACATCTCATAGACTAAGCAATCAAACTTGCTGTTACATTTCCTCAGAACTTTCAGAGCATGGTAGGTAGCATGGTAAGTAACAACTTATTCTCTACAGTATATACTATAGTTATGTAATATTTCTGTTGGAAGCTAAATGCTATTGTGAATGAAGATATTTTTGTGATAAAAAAAACGACATGCTGTGTCATTAAAAGAAACAAAAAATATAACCGAAAAAGCAAATAAAACATAAATTTACAAGAAACTTGTTGAGACAATGTTTTTTTGTTATGGCAGTCACAGGCCACTATAGGAGTCCAGGTTGTTACTTACCATACTCTGAAGATTCAGAAAAAGACAGTTGTTCAAACAAATTAATACAACATGTAATAATTGTTTTTCTATTGTTGCACAGGCGTTGATAAAATTGTGAGTTTCACCACAAACACAATAGACCGATGAAAGGGATTGTGTCTTTTTTAGAATGATTCTGCACAATGTTAGGGGATTTGTAATGTGCTAGCTCTTGCAATAACTCCATATTCTCTGCAGTATATACTATGGTTATGCAATATTTCTGTTGGAAGCTAAATGCTGTTGTAAAAACTAAAGATCATCTTCTGACACACATTTGTGCAAACAGTCAATAATCACCTCATATCCAACAAGCGCGAGTGGAATAACTGTTTTATTAAAATCGTTCTCAAAATATTTAAAACTATAAACTAAAATAAAAACAAAAACGCCCAAAAATCACGCGTACGCTAACCATATTTGTAGAGCATGATATAATGGCTCATAACCCGTGATGACTAAATCAATGAAAACTCTCGAACTGCATTATCCAATGACCCAGTTTTTAATAACGTTCTATATAGCTTTGCAATATGACAGAAATACATGTACTGTATATATCAGGTGATGTAATCAGGCCATTCGTATTAAGGACGAAAATTAATAGTTATTCACCATTTCACAGATAAAGCAAGACACAAAATGGAAATGTCGTAAACGAGATTAACAATTGCATTTCAAAGTTTTAGTGAAAAAGCAATGAAGGTAATTCATCTACATTGAACGTACATATAACCTTAATGTTACCCGTAGCACAAATGTTATTGAATATCACTTGGTAGCAAGTATCTACAGTAATTCAAGCATCTAATGAAAAAAGAATCTACTAATCAGAGCAACAGATGGCCACATGTCAATTATCTTTACAGAACGTGGAAAGTGTGTATCTGTCTTTTTTTTTTTTTTTATCTGCAGCTATTATTAATTATCAATAATAAATTCATATATGTTTTGAAAAAAGTTGATACGTTTAACCGGTTGGAGGAGGGGATGAAACTGGCCAGGAAGTTCTTAATGTTTTAGAGCAGAAATCTGCACTGCAAAGGCCAAGAAAATAAGAGAATTCCTAGGAACACAAAGCTCAATCCAGAGGCACGAAGCCCAACTTGTGAACTGTAAGCTAAGGGGATGTGGCCAAAATTGAGGCTGTCACTTCACCTGGCTAGTGGGACCCTTTAAAGCAACTGGAGTGAGAAGAACGGGGTAAAGAAATGCGTGTGAGAACACGAGAGTGGTAAGAGTAAGTAAAACCATCTCAGTTTTGGTGGGGTTTTCCCATTTTTGGAAGTCACGTGACCAGAACAAAAATCACAGTCATCTCAAGTTGAAATGTCACAGTTTACATTTCTTGGTAATGCAAATAATTAAAGATGCCCCGATGCAAGATGAAAGGGGACGGGTGATCAAAACTTGTCTTAAATGGAGGTTTGTATAATTATTCATTTCCATATTGAGACATTTTCCAAATAATTATTTTAATTCTTAAAACACAGGGAATATCTCAGCTGAGCTCCTCATATGACAAGGTTGACACTAAATGCACAATCTTGTCACTGTATTTCTAAAGCTTAAAATGATTTTCAATTGGATGTTATTTATCAGAATTTCAAACAGTTTAACTAACAAATAAAGAGTCCTAAGCCGTGTATTACACTGTGATAAAACACGATGGGTATTTGAGAACACGAGGGAAATGTAGAAAACACAAGCCGCAGGCGAGTGTTTTCTACATTTCTCGCTTTTTCTAGTTTTATACTCTGATAAAACGTGGGTTTTCAATTAAAAAAACAACAACAACAACATGGCTTTTCGACCAATCAGAGCGCGCGCAGGGTCCTATCTATATTATAAAGTTACTTACACTACTTGCAATACTTCTTATTCAATATGATTACTTACACCACTTACAATACTAAGAGTTGCACTCCTTACATTACTTACAATAGAGTCCAATTACTTCCGCTTCTTACAATGCTAATACTTATACTATTCATACCAATTCCTTAACAAGCGAGTATAAATATCATTATTATATCTCTCAGCTAGTACGCGCGCTGTGATTGGTCAATTTAGCGGGCCGTACTCTCCTGTACGGCCCGCTAAAATTTAAAGTTGGTTTTGTTGCCAACCTGTTTCGTGATTTATCGCTAAGTGTTCTTTACTTTTATAGCAAGTGAAAGTTTATAACTTTCTTATACTCTAAATCAATACACCTTTTGCTGTTCATTTACAGAAAATAAACATTCATTTGTGTCCAAATTTCTTTCATTATGGTCATTAAACTCTCATTAACACCAATATGACCTTCATTTGCGCGTAAGGAACGTTCAAGAAAAATATTTACATATGCATTAACATTCAAAATCATCAAAAGAAAAGCAATACCTTCATTTGACATTCATTGACTGTAAATGTACTTTCATTTTGGTCGAAAAAAAATTTGTTGTCACGAAACGACAATCATTTACACTTTAGCACAATCAGTTTTCAACAAAAGACTTTCAATAACACAATTTGCATGAGAACTAACATTCAATTGCATTATTATGCAACCATATCCATGAAGGTAACAATCTTAAATGCGGTGAGACATACATTACCGTGTTTTCACCTAACGTTAAGAGAAAACAATCGCTCATTAGCGTAATTCTTTTGAACAGAGATATCTCGCCCAATTTTCCTCGAAAATTTGATTATAGAACAAGGGACCATATGTACTTTTTTCAAATCATAATTTCACAATCCTCCCCTTGCAGATATAAATTCGGCCACTTACGAAACTTTTTGCGTACAACTCAGAGGGCGCACTACAGTATCCGTGTGACATACATGTACATGTAGTGACGGTTCGATTTGTCCAGAAATGCCACGAAGAAATAGAATCGCATTTGAACACCACGAAAGGATAGTCAGGGCTTTTGAAGATGTCAACGAAGACTATTTACTATTTACTAGTGAGGCAATTGAAGGATAAATCGTTCAGCGAATTTGATATTCTATCTTTCAAAAATAAATGTTATTATGGCTGTAATGTTTGTCTCGCCGCATTAAAGATTCTTACCTTCATGGATATGGTTGCATAGTAATGCAATTGAATGTTAGTTCTCATGCAAATTGTGTCATTGAAAGTCTTTTGTTGAAAACTGATTGTGCTAAAGTGTAAATGATTGCCGTTTTGTGACAACGAATTTTTTTTCGACCAAAATGAAAATACATTTACAGTCAATGAATGTCAAATGAAGGTATTGTTTTTCTATTGATGATTTTGAATGTTAATGCATATGTAAATGTTATTCTTGAACGTTCCTTACGCGCAAATGAAGGTCATATTGGTGTTAATGAGAGTTTAATGATCATAATGAAGGAAACTTGGACACAAATGAATGTTTATTTTCTGTAAATGAACAGCAAAAGGTGTAATAAAGCGTGCTAACGACTTTAAAATTATTTCAAACTGACTCGTTTTCCTTTCGAGGTGCGTCAGAAAATTGCAGCCTTTCCGAGTCTGCGTGAATAGAAATCGTTTCCGAACCCGTCAGGATCACAGTAGAGATATAATAAATATCTTATTAACCTCGTCTAAACGGTCCGTACTGTAAGTTACGGATCCTCGTTTTTTCCCCTTCGATTTATGACCCTCGCGCGCTTCGCGCTTGGGCCATGAATCGAAGGAGAAAAAAACTCGGTCCTTAATTTACAGTACGGACCTCGAACTCGTTTAGCAAGAGGTATTTATTATATCTCTCAGTTAGTACGTGCGCTGTGATTGGTCAATTTAGCGGGCCGTAATCTACTGTACGGTCCGCTAAAATTCAAAGCTGTTTTGGTTGGCAAAATGTTTCGTGATTTATCGTCAAGTGTTCTTAACTTTATCAGCAAATAAAAGTTTAGATCTTTCTTTACTTCTGAAATTGTGTATGAAAACCTGCTAACGACTTAAGAGTCACTTAACAACGATTTCAAATTGACTCGTTTTGGTTTCGAGGTGCGTCAGAAATTTGAAGCCGTTCCGCGTGAATAGACTTCAGACACACAGCAGAGATATAACAGATAACTTACTAACCTCGTTTTCTCGGTCCGTACTGTAAGTTACGGATCCTCGTTTTTCCCCTTCGATTTATGGCCCAAGCGCGAAGCGAGCGAAAACACTCAGTCCGTAAGCACGGCCCTCGAACTCCGTTAGCAAGAGGTATTTTCAGCCCAGTTCGTGTAAGAAACCTTCGCTTCGTAACCCCACGTGTTGTACCCTTTGCTAAATAATCAAGTTCACTTATTTCCATTTCGAATAGTACCACAGGCATCATAAAAGATTACATTACAAACCAGAAAATCCTGACCTCCCAAACTTTCCTGTGATGTTAAGGTAGCGGTCAATTCGTTTACCTTGAATATGTCGCTCTCTCCAGTTTCTCATTTGACTGCAGTGATGGTGGACAATATAAAGGATTTTACACGGGTTCTTTGTAGTAAATTGTGCATACTTATGAAAGTTAAACATCAAAACTTGTTCAATACCGTTAATGTTCGGCCGGTAGTCAATGCTGTCTAATAGTTGAGAGGGTAGTGGCACGAGAAGCCTGAACAGAAATGCATCGTGGGAACCCATGTATTTTGCTTTCGGTCCACAGAAATCTCTAGCGTGGCAATGACGCACGTTTTCGGGAGTTTCATGCCTGGTCAATGCGTGCATTGTTTTCCTGTTCAAAATGCTTTCGTCCAGTCGTTCAAACCCTTTATCCACATAACAGTCTGCGTTCATTATCATTACATTTCTACGTAACAAGTTGTTCGAAGCGTACTGGAAGGCATCTTTGTAGCGCATGCGCCGACCAAGAAAATGAAAATTTAATTTCCAGTCCTCAGGCAAATTCCGGGCCTCAATGGCGTAGTGATCTGTGTCTCTTTCAAGGAAAATATGGATTCTTTCAACCTGGAAAAAAATCAAGGACATTCACGGTTTTCAAGGCACGTGCAGATGGTCTCGATAAGAAACTAGCGAGACAATCTCAGATAGAGCAGAGTGCAATAGGCCCTTTGCACGATCCGGTAACATGGTATCAAGTCACACATGCTGGGACGCAAGTTGCCAGTGGGACTTCCAAAACAAAGCAACTCGTACCAGTCCACTTTGACCTGCCTTTGTTTTGGAAGTCCCACTTTGCAACTTGCATCCTAGCATGAGTGATTTTGTACCATGTGACCAGATCGTGCAAAGGGCCTAGTTACGGCTCTGCTACAGTAGTCACACAGGTCCTCACCCCTGCCGTTCTCTTCCTTGGTAGTCAACTAGGCCTTTTCTCCTTTGCAGAATATGAGCGGACAAAAAACGTGATAAGACACAACCTTAGCAGTGCGTATGTCTCATGTTTGTATTTTCTTTCAAGGCCCAAAAATAACTTACAATTACCGTTTGTCAAGACGGTTTGAATTTTATTGTGGTGTTTTACTGACGTTGAGTTTCGTTCATTTTAAATTCAATAATATGTAGAAGTAGCAATTGTGACAATTTTACTTCTCACGCCAACGTTTGTAGCTTGATACTTTTGTTTTCCTCTCCAAGGTATGCAACATGATACCCTTGTTTCCTCGAAAATATAGCAAAAATGCGTATTATTTCACTCACTGGCTGCTGGAAATAAAGCTAAATATCTGATGAAAAATCGAAGAGGAATCATTTTGTTTGATTCAAAAAGCAAATTTTCATTTCACCGATGATAAACAAGAACTATCTTATTATCAAATAGTCATGTCGAGTCACGGAATAGTGCCTTCTTATTCACGCCAAACTATTGATTAATACAACTAGAGATCGTTACTTGGCCGAAATTATATCCTACATCGATGAGAGGGTTACCTCAAAGACTGATGACATTAATTAGCGGCCACGGAGTCTGCGGCAATAATTGCGAAGTTTCTGCTGTTATTTGCTCGGTTTCGGATATGGCAAACTGAACGTTTTAAGGTGGCCGAACACAGTTTTCGCGCTCGCTTTTGCTGATGCAATTCAGCGCGCGTACAAGGATTGCGAAAAACAAGCATGCCGTCAATAGAGCGATCGTTTTATTTACTCAACACCCGCACTATCTGTGCTATTTTTCTCTATAATCGAACGCAGTGTATTGATGGCTTTAGTCTTTTACCACATTAGAAAAGGTAACGATGCAAAGAACCCAGCAATTCTCAGCTTTTTCTTTGTTACCGAAAGAACCCAGTTAAACGCAGCGCATGCGTAGTAAGTAAAAAAATTGCGATTGAATGAAAAATTACATTCTCAGAAATACGCCTATTTCTCGAGAACCACTCATTAGAATTTCACGAAATTTGGCACGAAAATACTTTAGGAAATAAGTAACTAGTTATTGAAAATAATTGAACTTTAACAAAGGAAATCTAGATATTCCAGTGAACCTTCACCCACGGATAATTAAAGATCTCTCTGTTAAGGTGGTATGGTACCCTAAAATATGGCGATGTTCATGAAAAATTCAATTTCTTGGAAATACAAGACTTAAGACCCTTGAGGACTTGTCAAAAACATTTTGAAACGATCTTGCCGAATTTCCTTCCAGATGAGTGTGAAATTTAAGGAAAGTACAGAGAGGTATAAGTTTTTTCACGTGGCAACGGCCATAGCAACGACTGTTTACTATAAGAACGTGACCAAAAATATAGATTATTTTTAACTTATATGAACGAAACTATTTAGAAAAAACTTTTAAGACATGCACAACTCGATTGGTATAATTATTTGTGAAAAGCTTTGCCTCAAATTGCCATCACAGGCTCATTCATTTCCCTTATGACAAGGAATATTTCCCACAACTGCGGTAACTTTTTACAAAATAGAACAACCATTGCACCCCCTCCCCCGAGATCCAATCTGCACCCCTTCCCCCCACTATTTGTGGCTCATTAAATGCTTAATACTTCGTGTAAGAAACTTAAAGTGCATTTTTCTCAAAAGTTTACTTTTGTACCGACTGACTTCGCGCCAACATTTCTACTTTGCAAGGTTTTTAAGTAGAATTTCTGAAACTTGGGCTCATCAAAGACCAATAGTGTCGTGATGATATAAACCAAAAAAATCGTAACATTTTAAGGTCTGTCACGTGACATGAGATGATTTGTCCACTGGGTGTGGTAAAAAATAAGGTTATTTCCAAATAAAGCTGTAAAAAGCACTGAAAATAAGAGTTAACTGTCAAAACTTAGGTTCATATCACAGAACAAAACAGAAACTTACATGATATGCTTATATGACAGTCAATTCTTGTTTTGTAATAGAGCAGGAAGTGTTGGCGTCAATACTATAAAACACTACTTCAAAAGGCCGTGGCTGGTTTCCATAGCAACCATTTTGAGTAAACCTCTAGAAATTTAATTTCTCTTCTTGAGTGCAATAGCACACAATTGATCTTTCTTTACCATATTTAAACAAACTTTTTGGTCCATATTGAGGGTACCATACCACCTTAAATTATTAGCAAAATGGCGTTAACTTGCGAGAATCGTTACAAGCTTGTTGCATGCAAATTATAAAGCAAAGCTAATGACCAGATTTTCTACAAATAAACAAAACCGATTTTAAAGGCATGTTTATATTTATTCATGTTGCCATGGCAACGGCACAACTTAACCATCAAAAAACCAAACTTTGTGTTGTTAACTTGCTTGCTGCCATTTTTGGCGACCGAGGGATTAAGGGTTTTAGAGAAAATGGTGAATGAAACACAGGTATCAAAAACTGTGTTCAGCCACCTTAATTCAAATAACTGCCTAATTTATACAAATGTGCGGTGGTTGTGCTGTATGCTAATTACGTGCATGTGCGTGCTGAGCAATAGGTGCTGGTGCGAAGGTGTGACATATTTACATGGTGTAACACTTCTGTCACAAATTTACTAGTTTTACATGTAACTAACGCGGGAAAGTTTCGGCTGAATATGAGCTTTTTTCTCCCTTCATAGAAGAGAAAATTAACAAGTTGCTAAGGAGAAGAAATATGCTCCCATTCTTTATTTGAACCCGGCCAGTTGATATAAAAAAGCAGACGAAATTTCTTGAATCGAGCTAAGGGTGATGCCAGAAGATACGCAGTCACAGTAGCGTTCTTTGCACTAAAAAGGGACAACTGACGTTACCTGAAATATAGCTGCTATCCCCGGTCAAAACGAGAGTGTAATATCACGCAAAAAAAAGATGCGCAGCTCTGAACTCGAGAGCGAAGTTTATCGTCTTACACGTTATGTTCTACCACAAGGAAAAGCACACTACGTTTGTGTGTGATCCCGTATAAAATGTTAACCTAACAAATAGTCGACTCTGACGCTAACTAATCTGCGCATGTGTTTCGAGCAAATTGCTTTTGTTCTTAAGGTAATAGCACCACGGTAGCAACAGATTTGCGAAAACGTATATATAGTTTTGTTATGTTTCCAAATTAGCAATGTAAGTAAGGGATGTTTTGCGTAATGCACTCGTGTACCTACCCCACCCAGCCCCCCCCCCTACCCGCAAGGATAATTGATTAATTGAAATTAATTAATTAAGCAAACATTGAAGGTTACACTTAATTGTGTTAGTCCTTACTGCATTAGCGAACAGCAGCCCCCTAAACCATCCCAATAGTGCACTCTGCACTAAAAATGGGAATGTCTGCGGTGATTTCTGATTTTAACACGGCCCGCGTTTTATCAGATTCCCCGCAGTGGCCTCATGGTTAGTGCGCTCGACTCCAGATCGAGCGGTCCGGGTTCGAGCCCTGGCCGGGGACATTGTGTTGGGTTCTTGAGCAAGACACTTTACTCTGACAGTGCCTGATCTTTCCTCTTTTCGAATTGAGGATGAAGCGAGTTCACCCCGCGAGCTACGTGGGGAAGGAACGCGTGGAGAGCGTGACGAGGCTACAATGTCAAGCTACAGCTTTGTTAAAACGTCAAGTTCTAAGAGGGTCTTGCCCCTGATGAAACTAAAACCTCGGAAATATAGGTAACTGTTTATGTTGGATTATATCCACATCACATAAAAACTGGCAATATAAAATCAGATAAAATACAGTCCTCAAGCTGCTCCGAGAAACTATTGGCAATGACTGAGAAGTCTGCATAGATTGCGTTATCCAAGTTTGGAAAGAAATTTATAACTATCTAGTTTTGTGAGTTACAATTTTAATTGTTGATAGACCGAAGTAAACTTACGTGTGGACTATTCAGGTTTCTTCTGAGGCAATAGATGTACTCCTTTTGTCTCAACACAACCCAGCTGTTTTCTGGTTCGTTTGTGATATTCAACACTGGAAACTGGACAATGAGGTGAAGTCGAGTTCCGACCATGAAATTTACAGAACTGTTCTGTGTAGTAGTCTTGTTTGATGACGAATGACTGTCTAACCTCCCTCAAGAATAAGATAAAAAATAGAAAGTATGGTTACGTTGTTTGAGCTGTCTTGCCTTTACATCTGCGTTGTTTTATTGGAGGTAGTGTGGTGCCACGCCGTTAGGATACCAGCGGCCTCACTACAAGATTTGTTTCCAATAGTCTCGAGTTCAATTTCTCCGTCGCGCCATTTTGAGAGGGTCTGCATCAGGTTTAACTGACAACTGAGAAATAAGTTTTTCAAACTTATAGCTAACAATTGTCCTGCGCTCAGGTCTGTGAAAGTTGATGAATGGGCTTAATTTATAGCAAAGAAATCCGCGCCGAAATTTCACTGATTAAAGAATTTCCAGCGCTTCTATCCAAACCAATTTTTTGGCCGTACCATTTGTAAGTCTTAAAGAATGCTTTGTTTACTTGAGATAGTTTTTCCCTCTTACCCTCAAGTTTCCTGCTTAGCATCACCTTCAATCCAATCAAAAGAATCAAACTTGCAGCCGTGATTATCAAAGACCGTCTTTGGAAAGACCAGCACTGAAAAGAATGTAGAAAGAGAGATTTTGAACAAATGAGCATTTATTTGAAGGCACCTTTGTTTTTGATTACGTGTGAGAGTTTGGCTATTATATTTTATTCGGAGCATGTCGAAACGGAGGAAATATATCATTGTGAAGCTACTAAAGATAATTAAACATATACACTTTCGGGAATACAACTTACAGTAAAGCAATAAGATTTCGCTTCACCGTGCAATATCAATAATTTCGATGGCATCGGAGGCTGACTAGGGTCCTTTAAAGAGGTCATTAATGTCACGGGCCAATTATTTAATTTTAAGGCCGAACTGAAGAAGCAGGAGGACTGAGAAGAAGCAGGAGGGGTAGAAGAGCCGGTAGCTGCTTAGTCAACTCCGAGTTTCGTGGTTCGCCTGCAACAAAGACACTTTCCGACGGCCAAGAGATTTGTATTTTATGTTTTGCATTTCTCCGATCTCTCAGTCAAAAGCTTTGATGCCTTCTTTCACCGATTTGGTGTGAAGGATATTTCCGTTGCTGCTCAGTTTGCAGCTCAGTAAATATCCTCCGCTATCTACCTCTAGAAATAATAACTAACTATATATCATGCACAGTCAAAGCCAGGAACTCGCGCACACCAACATAATCATTCGAATGAAATTTCAACTGCTCTCGGATTTCGCTATCTACTCGAACCTTCTAGAAACCCTCGTTTTGCATTTTAAGTAACGATACTCATTGAATTAGATTTAAACTGAACAAAAAAAAAAGTAACTCTTACTTTTGGTGGTAAAAACACTTCTTGGACAGAGTTATTTAACAAATAGCAGTCCATGTTGTCGCGCGTCTGTTCAGTTATGAAGAGCTTAAGCAAACCACGACGACCACCGCCCCAACGAGAACGCAACCAAACAAAAGATCTAATGAGCAAAACAATAGCTATGCACGTGCGTTATAAATCTTTGGGCATTTCCTTGCCGTCCTCTGCAAAACAACAACGTGAAATGACCAAGTTCTGCGTAGCCTGAGGAACGCGAACGACAACGGCTAATTTTTCGTATTTTCATTTAGAACTGAAAGCTATCATTGAATATTTAGCCTGAGCACGCTTTTAGAGCCATTGGCGTACTGACCAGCTGGTAAAATGCAAATCCAGTTTTGACTAGGCGTCGTTCACGGCGTCGTCGTCGTCGTTGCTTAAGCTTAATTCACACTAGCGACGTAACGACGTAACGACACAATCGCTTTATGATGGCAATGTGAACATCGAAATAACGACATAACTCTAAGTGAAAATGGAGCAGGAGACACTTATTTTGGTCTTAAAATTCCTTCATACTTTTCTCATACAATATTGGTTAGCATCGAAACGCTTCGGCAAGCGCTTCTTCATCTATCCGAGCCGTCTATATTTCATGCTCAATGAACAGTCCGGATTCTTGCTCAGTCGCCGCCATTTTGAAAATAGTGCTGGGTTCGACAATTCTTGCGCTGCTCTGATTGGTTCTTTGGTATGTTGTTATGTCAATGATTTTCACACTTGTTTTAACAGAAACATAACGTCATAACGACATAACGTCTTTCTTATGTCGTTATGTCGCTAGTGTGAACTAGGCCTTAACACTTCATTTGAAGAGGTTTTAAATTTAAAGGTGGAAAATTACCGTTATTTAAGGAAAATCCGACTCGACGAAGCACTGACAAAAACTTTCGTTCACTCGACGAGGCCGCCATCTTGAAAGTTCCGTAAACATATGATAATTTAGTACACCCAAGATATTTGGGTGTTCTGAGATCATGTGACCAGCCGATCCCAGGGCCTTTTCCCGCCCCACCCCCAAACCAGGGAAAAGACCCTGGGAACGAGGTTGTGAAAGTTGAAGAATGAGCTCAATTTATAGCAAAGAAATCCGCGCCAAAATTTCACTGATTAAAGAATTTCCAGCGCTTCTATCCAAACCAATTTTTTGGCCGTACCATTTGTAAGTCTTAGAGAATGCTTTGTTTACTTGAGATAGATAAAAACTGTAAAAAAAACTCTAAAAAGCGACGACGTTTCGACGTTTACTCAACGTCATTTTCAAGTCAAAATGAATAAGAAAACGTTATTTGAATATAAATGTACAAAACAAATCCTTAGAGACTTAAATAAAACACTATTAAATGCGAGAAATATTTGCACGCAGTGTCACGTAAACAGTTTAGCACGAACGGAGTCCTTCTGGGTATTTAGCCCAGGTTTTAGCTCCTTAATAAACAACATCTCGAATATTAAGCAGTCAAACTTCGTTCTACATTTCCTCAATATCGAGAATTGTTTGTCCTTCAAATCAGACTTCGATAGGCCATAGTCTTCCAAGTGTCTTCCAATTGCAGAATGTTTATGCTCGCCAGTGCGTTGGTGCAAGTGTCAGGTTGTGTACCCGACATAATCTGTGTCGCACAGATCACATTGAAATTTGTAGACCACGCACTGATTGATGATCAATCAGTGCGTGTGTTTTATTTAAGCCTCTAAGGATTTGTTTTGTACATTTATATTCAAATAACGTTTTCTTATTCATTTTGACTTGAAAATGACGTTGAGTAAACGTCGAAACGTCGTCGCTTTTTAGAGTTTTTTTTACAGTTTTTAGAATTTTTAACCGTGATGGTTTTAACTCTTGTCTTATCGCAATGTTTTATAGTTAAATTACTGACAGCCTATTCTTTTACGTATCTTGAACAGTTGTTGCTCTAGAAAAAGTCTTAATTTCAATGTGTCGGAGCTCTAGAGTAATAACTTATCAATCATCTTTCATGTCCCAGCTTCTTGACTTAATTTATTGAATGGTTATGATTTTTGAGTTATTTTTTTTACAAAAAAATACGTCTTAGTCGGCGCGTCGAGTATGTTACGGGTCAATGGGTGAGTGAGTGAGTGAGTGAGTGAGTGAGTGAGTGAGTGAGTGAGTGAGTGAGTGAGTGAGAGATGTATGTATGTCACACCAATCAGATTGGATCTACTATAAACAGCCAATCAAATTTCTTGTGCTAAAGGTAAATGGTATGTGAGAAGATCTGATCCCGATAAAGTTCAGACCGGCCGTATTCATTCTTCTATAAAAGAGGAGGAAGTATTCATATATTGGGTTTACTTCGACATTTTCTGTGGGTTAGGCTGAGGATTTTAGTTAAATGAACGAGATGAGCCTTGAGGTTTGAAACAGTTCGTGAGTTCGTAGTATGCAAATGCAACGAGATATTTTTATTTTTAGTTAAAGGTAACTTGATACTTTTGTTTTTCAGAAGGAGTAAATTCAATTAGAGGTCACGAATCGTCGCTTCTAGTTCTTAGGACATGTTTTAGAGGGGACGAGACTTTAGATTTGAAACAGTTCTAACGTTTACAATAGTAAGTGCGGGTAACGATTGTTTTGTTCTTGTTGCATGCAAATATAACAAGATATTTTTGGTTTTTAGTTACAAAGTGTAATGTGACACTCTTGTTTTTCACAAGGGAGTAAATTCAATTAGAGCGGACGAATCGTCACCACTCTTTCGCACGAGATGTTTGCTATCTTTAGTAACAAATGGTAACTTAACATGGGAGTAAATTTAATTAGAGCTGACAAGTTATCGGCTATTGTTTCCAGGACGGTTTTTACGTCTCTGCAGTAGCAGTTTAATAGTTTTATTTGATGACAGTCATTTCAGGCCGATATTTTTTAAGGTAAAAAGTATGAAAACTGTTCAAATGTTCTTTGAAGACTGCGCGGCACCAAGTTAAAGTGCAATTTAATTAAATCAGACTTTCAACGTGTCAGAGGTTTTTTTCTCTTTCTTTCTATTTTTGGTGAAGTTGTGTTGTGTTGTGTTGTGTGAAAAGGTAAACTTACTTCTCGTATAAAATGCGAAAAAGTCCCTAAATTAACTTGAATATTTTTGAGCAAAAATTCCTCTTGAGGGTTGGAAGGGTTATGTGATCGGTGAGTGAGGGAGTTATGCATGTGCGCGTGTCACACCGGGTTGTATTAAAGAACGAATCAAATTGCCTGTTAGAAAATAAGATGGTATCTACATTAATCTGGAGACATGTCAGATTACTGTAGTTTGTTCAGTCAAACATTTTATGGCTTACTATTTAGCTATCTTACCATGACCGATGTAACATCGCAACCAAAGAAAAAAATGTCAAATTAACCAAATCATTACTGTACCATGAATGCTCCTATCTCCGACACTTCACACAAAAAATAACTCTTGCACGCCTTGCGTGCCTATGTTTATTTTTGATGGCGTGACACTGCAAACCAGCCATATTTAGGTTTGTGTGGTTATTCATTCGCGCGCTATTCGGAAAAGTGTCTGACCCAAATTTATAGTTTTGTACGGGAGACGCCATGTTGGTGCCCTTCGGAGGGGCAATTTGACTTATCATATAAGTCATATAAATTTCCATAGATTAGAGCATTCAAGATGACCTTAACATTACAATCCTGTTTTTTTTCTTAATAGTCCGCCGCTCAACAAATGAAACCCCGAGTTCGAAGCCTAACTACTTTGATCTGTGACTGAAAGTGAACTAAATAACAAAAAAAAGAACAATCTTACCTTCCTTGGTGATAAACGCATTCCTTAGCAGGCGTTTTGTAACGACGTTTTTCCCTTTTGGTGTTCTTCTGAACTTGTGTCGCACTCAGCCTAAGAACAAGCTTAGTTAGGTGACGGGTGTGTTAAGAAACTTACATCGGCGACGTCGACGTCGATGCGAAATGCTGACTAGTAAAATTCAATACTGACATTTCTTACCAAAAAAGTTGCCTGGTGATCTGACCAAACTCAGCAATCATCCGACAATTTGGAGCTTCTGCTACGAACGTAGGAACGTAAAAACTGTAGGAATATCAAATCTTGCGCTCCTCGAACATATTCCTTACGTGGACGGGATACTTTAAAATGTCATTAAAGAAGCTAACGAAAACTCGGGATCTCTGTTTTGTTGTTGTTTTAAAACGTTTGTATCCTTGTCACCTGGTATGACGGTAAAATAGTGTTGCAGAGCCTGGTGATTTGGTTTAGTTTTGCTTCCCGCCTTAAGTCCGGACCCGTCTACATGCATTAATCGGGATGAATTGGAAAAACGCACCCATTTCAGGGTCTTAATCTGCAACCAGTTTACTCACCAATCCAGCCATTTATTTAGAGCCCGCAGGTCTTCTCGCGTAGAGGTCCTCTCCAAGTCCCCTTGTTTTTGAAGGACTGTAGCCATCTTCCGCAGTTGCAATATTATGGGCACCTCTGCAAACCTGGGAGCATTATCCCGATGGCAGTATTTGAGAGCGTAGAGAAGGATGCTTGCGTGATTGCTTATTGTAGCCGCACTAAGCCGTCTGTCCTCCTGAAATAGAGTGGATGGAGCAAAAAATTACACAAAGAGATCGTCAAATAACAGCATTTTACCGAATTTCATTGATTTAAACTGGTTGGTAATTCGGAGTTCCACCTGTTTTAACTGGTTCGTAATTGATAATAATGATGATGATAATAATAATAATAATACGTTTTCATAGCGCATTCAAAAGGCCTTGACATATATTGATAAAAGTAGAAACATTAACATTGCAATTCAAACATAAAATATGCTATCACGAGGCCAAAAAAGAAAAAAAACAGAGGTGAAATTTCAAAATAGACACCGAACGTTCAATTTCGCTTCAGGATCAAGCGCAACACGACACGTTTGTACCAAAAGAAAGGCGTGAGCACAAAAGAGCCATGCCTAGGATGATTTTCAAGAGGGATTCACACTTTGCGCCTGTCAGAATGAATATTAAAAGCAAGTCCACCCCCACTCGGAATTGCGGTGCATGTGCTTTTGGACAAACTAAAAGTAACGAGCCTACCTTGAGAAAGTCCAGATAAGCTTCTATGAGGTGTGAGCTGTTGAAGACTTCTGGTGACAGTGGCTTTTCGGCACGAACGCGTCTTACGTGACCCAGGAAACCTAAGGAGTCAGAGAGAAGGTCTTTCATGAAAAGGTTTTGTTTGTTTGGGCAGTGCCACACTTTTATCCGGATAAATTGTCCAGCGAAAACGGAGCTTTTCTAAAACGCTCTTCAAAGTCCTGAATTGATTTAAAAGCGCCAGGTTAACGCTGAAAGTGTTTGCATGGAAAACGGAACTTTTGGAAAACGCCCTTGTAAGCGGGTATCCGTTTTGAACCAAAATACGCGCGTTTTCAAACTTATGCGGGCTGGTGTGGACGGAAAATATTTTATGCGGCGTTTTCAAATCTCTCCGTTTTTCGAAGTTATCCATTTTCGTTCGTTCCTCGTTGATGGTAAACTTCAAAAGCCTTGTCACAGGATTTTAACAGATTTTTTCAAGAGCCAAAATTGACATTTATGTGGCAAGAAACCTAAAACGTGCGGTCCATTTTTTTTTATGAACAATTGCTGTATTAGAGCACTGAAACTGTTAACAAGAGTCTTTGGCTGCGGATGGCTAGAATGCAAACGGAGTGCAGGTTTGAGAAAGAAATCAAGGCTGGACTTTTCAGGTTGTTTCCCCGTGTCTTCAAAAACATCAGTATTCATTGAGGAAGTTTGATTTCAATCCGCAAATCGAGGTTAAGCCTTCCTTGAGCCGTTCAAAGAGAATGTTTGTCATGAATTGATTTGCCTAGCACTAATTTCAAAACAGCTTAATGCAAAAATCGGAGAAGTCGCGGAGAAGTTGTCACCTTGAATCTGTTTGCGACAAAACATGTGAGCAACAGAAAAGTTTAATTGAAGACAAAAGTAAAAGGGAAGTACTCACAAAGAATGCGTTCCTCGGCTTCAGCTTTGCTGTAGGTACTGGTTGCGACCTGTTGGCCATGTCTCTCCAGCGCATGGGGCCGGATGAAAAATGACCTCGCTTCCTTAAGAAATTGCGTGAGTTGACCCGGGAGATCTTGCATTCGAAGCGCGTAAGACTTCCTGGAGGGAGCGAGGACAGGCTGAACTTCTTCCTCTTCAGAGGAGCTGGCAATGGTCACGACTTGGACTGCTGCGGGCTTCGTTTCTGGCTCGCTTTCCGGCTCGCTCGGGCCTGGCGAGGCATGGCAGGTGAGGTCAAACAGACGTGGTCTTTTGCTGGCTGGCTGATGTTCATCGTCACTGCTTTGACTTGACGCATCGCTGGTGTCTTCCTCATAGCCCAAGGGACATAGCGCTGGCAGTTTAGTCGCGGAACAGTAAATGTAGCTCTGATCTGGCTGAAGTTCGTCCTCGCTGGAAGTTAGATCGTATTCAGCGATAGTAGCGCGCCTCTGCTGGTCGCCCTCCAAGGTTTGCGGGTATTCCATTGCTAGAGTCTGAGCAAGCCGCGTCTGATGCGAATCTGAAATGACGCCACGCGAAGCCGGGAAGCCGCTCAAAGTGACTTCCGACGAGGTGTGACCTGTTGGAAACAATGGCGCATCCCTTGGGAACTACAGTGGAAGCTAGACTTGCAGCTAGCTGCCTAGGACAGTCTTTTTACGTATTTACTTTTTCATTCATTTAGTTATTCACTGATATTTTTTTTTGTCCCGGCGAAAGGGCTATATCTTTTCCCATAATGAAACTCCGTTAATAGGGCTAAACGGCCGCGTTCTGAAATGCCAACCTGTATAATCCTTCATAATTCTACCGCATTGTTACGGCCACATGAACAAATTACCATCAATAGTTGACCAATCAAAACAACTCGGACAGCACTTGAGAAACAATGTTGAATGATCCATTGTCGTTAGCGTGGGTATCCGCTGAGCTGAATTAAAAGGCGATTAAGACGAAATCCACAAGAAGTTCGAGTAACAAGTGGACAAAAACCTAGAACCAAGACTATTGACATCGTATTGCAAGCTTCTGTGCGACCGTTTGAAACATCTCAAAAAAATAAAAAAAATAATTTCTAGCCACACCAAACGTGGAAAACGAATGTTGAACTTCGTACGAAACACTTGAAAGTTTTGCCTGTGTTTGCACAAGTTCTCTTAACTTTTAAATTTAGTTTCTCTCGTTTCCATGGGAAATTGTTTTCGGTTTTATTTCAGGCAATCATTTATGTATTTAGCTTTAAGAAAATGTAAAAATCACTGTAAAATATACTTAAAATTATTTTGGTACCAGATTTTTGTCCACTAAAACCTGAACATGCTCGATTTTCTATCGGATTTCGTCTTATATTGTTGTGCGCGCTTAGCAAAAAAGGCAATGATTAGCAAAGTTTTCAACACGGCTTGCTTTTTTTTCTTGGCGCTTGCTGCGGTCTATAATCCTGACTTTTTTTTTGCCTGGCTCACAAGAGCTCTCGGAAGTTAAGAAAGGCCAGGTTCGCTGCTAAGTTTGATAAGATGATATTTAAGCTTTTGGCCGAACGCATAGCCGACTTCCTCTGTTGTGGGTTAAGTTTATCTTTGGTTTAGAAATTTTCAAACCACTTGGATGTTTTATAGTTGCTTTTAACTTCAAGAAATGTTGAAGTCAATTTAGCCGTTTTAGATTTTTTTTTTCTTCCCGCCATTTTATTCTTTTATTCTTTGTATTTTTTTTACTTATTTCTTTTTTTGTCTCCTTAGTCTTCATGTTATATTTGCCATTAAATTGTAATTAATAAATTGTTACAATGAGTAAATGACCAAAGAAAAAGCAAAATCAAACCGGTTTGCAAAACATATTTAAGCCGTAACATCTACATAACGCTGATAAGCTGTGGATGGTACAGGGAAACCGGCCTCTCGAACCCTCAAACATTCTTCCATGACCCACCCGCGCGTCGGCTGCTTACGGTTAGCTATAGTCTGTTGTGCGGGTCAGCGACTATTATATTAATTTCGTAAATGTAAACAAAGTGAAATAAAATTCTTGCTTACCTGTCGCGTCTCTCCGCGTTATTTTCCCCTTGATTTCCTTCCTCAAATTCCGTCCCATGCGATGAAGCTGTGTATTTTGTTTTTTTCCTCAATGAAGTGGCGATCGGATCACGAACAGCGCATACAATGGTACGAGGAACAATTTACCCATCTTTGCGTACTTCACATAAGTCGGCGATATGGTTGATAATGTTGCCAAAAGGATCATCGCCATAGTGCTTACGCCACATCCATTCCTGCAGGTAGCTTTCGAAGAGATCTTTGGATGTTCCTGTATGAGGCATACTTTGTTGGACTCCCCACCATGTATTTTCAATGCACTGGGTGTGCGCACCTGTGTCTGGATCTACGAAGTTTAGGCTGTGGTTAACTGTGATATGACTATAGTCCTCGTCTTTTAGGCAATCGTAAGCTTTCCACATGTCGCTCATCACGCGTGTCCCCGGCAATATGTGAGCAGTAATGGACGCTTATATGAGCGGTAACCAATCAGGAGCCGAGAAAGACAATAGGCTATTGTTTGGAGAACAATGGATGCTATTGTTCTCCAAATCTAAGATGGCGCTTTTTTTAAGCCAATCCGGAGCCGAATTAAGAATTCAAGATGGCGGCGCCCACAATAGTCGGCCATGTTGGAAAACAGCCCACCAGCCTCGAAGGAGGACTGGGATCGGTCTCACGGATTTCCATGGCGACACAAACTACGTCAGGGTCACGCCAAAAATGTCATGCAACTTCAAAATCGATACTTACAGTGTCGTGTGGTCCTAAACGACAGAGGTCCGTCTGGCAAGCGGCCAGAATGAGAGACTTGGGTCTGAGTCTAGGCTATATAAGGTGGTGCAAAGCATCATAGGACGATGACATCATCGGGAACCAATCAGAATGAATTAAAGTACTTACAGTGGTGGGCTTCCCCAGTCCCCCTCTCTTAAGGAAAGTATTAAACCAAACATCACACAATGTCAAATGTCACGAACTTTAATATCAAAACTTTTGCGCTCACATTACAAGATATGACGTCATTGCATTGTTGATCGAGTAAAAAGACCGGTTTCTATCGTCATCACAGTTTTTCAAATGAAGTTTACTGTCCAAATTGTTAGTGCTAAAATTACAGAAAGCTGGTCATTGTGTTTCAAATAAGATAACACTATTACAAAATGGAACAGAAATAATTTTATCTAGCGTAAATGCAATCCTTGACGAGTAACGAATAATAAGCGAAAACAAAAATATATAGGGTAAAAGGTGAGAAGAAAAATAAAATACAATTGAAATACTTCAAGTGGAAATGAATTGCTAATGGCAGTTTGCAATAAAATCTAAACTCCTTGATCTCGACTGTTCCCTTGAGAAAAGCATCATTCAAATCCATACACTATTTACAAACAAGGTGTATGCGTGTTGACGAAGGGGGAGAGAGTGTGTCATGTTAGATGAATGTTATTTTCTCAGTACAAAATAATGTTATCATTGATCATTGCTTTTAGGACATGTGGTGGCTCCTAAAGGAGCCGTTTTTCGTTCGATGTTTTACTTACTGCTCCAGAAGTAAGTGTAACGCATTCATGAGGAGTGCGATTGTCTCTTCCTGTTCCGCAACTCTTTTACGAAGAAGCAACTCCTTAGAGTGCCTGATATGTTTCTCCGGCACTCTTGCCATGAAGTTTTGGTCTAAAAAAATCTTCAACTTCTTCAGTCTCACCTCCCTGCTAATCTTTGGTGACGGCGTACCATCCACTAAAGAGTTGCTAGGAAGAGAATGATCTTTCTCCACTTCTACTAGCGCTTCTGAGACGTCGAAATTTTTAGCACACTCCATTATAAACATGGGTTGTTATACTGAAAAATAAAAAATGTTGAAGTATTTATACCCTTCAGTGCTTAGGGCATAATCAAATTGCCGTGTGCTTTGTTGTCCCTATGGCTATTCAAAATGCCACGTGCTTTAAAAGCGTTAATGAATAGGTGTACCTACCATACCTTGATATGTGTCAGTTAGACTGAAAAAAATTCCTATGATTTATTCTCGTCAGTTTAGTTGATTTGTAGAATTTTTTCGCCTGTCAAAGTGATCGGAACAATTTAACGCAACGCATAATCAAATTGCCGTGTGCTTTTGTTGTTCCTGGGGCTATTCAAAATGCTGCGCGCTTGAAAAGCGTTAATGAATAGGTGTACCTACGATCCCAGGTCGGTAGTCTGCTTACTAAAGCATACTAAAAGACTTATTAAGCACTCTTTTGAATCGTATTGTAATCAGATGGTATAAAAATCATTGTCGAACGAAAGACATTCAACTCATGTATCGACAAGCTTAGTCATGCCTAGTAGTGCTGAGAAACCTAGAGAAAGAGTGAAGAAATGGAGGAAAGAAAATCCAGAAAAGTACAAAGAACAGAGGAAACGATACAGAACAAAACATGCAAAAGTCAGATACGAAAAACTGAAGAAGTGGTGAGAAGAACATCCTGACCTTCGCAAGGTCCAGAAGGAACATGAGAAAAGTGTGAGAAGGAAGAAATCGAAAGAAGAGTTAGAATGTTCAGACGAAACAGAGGTATTATCAATTATAAACTTTAACTGCGATGAGGCAATAGCCTCAGAGCAGCAACAGCAGGATTTAGAAGACTTGTATGCAGTAATTGGATCAGAACTGGAGCATGATTTAGTAGCTGATTTTGATCTGTCTTTGCTTGATGTGTAAACGAGGCCATGGAACGAAAACGGCCCCTTTAGGAGCCACCACATGTCCTAAAAGCAATGATCAATGATAACATTTTTTTATTCTAAGACCGTAACAAATCTGGTGTATGGTCGGTGGATTCTTTTCCGACTCTTTAAATTCCCTGGCTATTGGCAGTCACATTGATGTCAGTAAAGAATGTCCTCCTCCTTTACATTTCCCAAAAATTTATCATGGCGTGTTTCGCTGCCTTTGAGCGAAACAAACTTCACCAGTTTTTAAAGATTGTTTCCTTTTCACCTAAGCGCTCGATTTACGCTTTTTTAAGGTTTTCTTTAGTCTTTGCCTCGTTTTTTCGCTGATTTTAAGTTTTGTTGGCTGTTCCTATATTCCAAAAGGAACGTTCCTCAAGTATCGACTGTTCCTCGTTTTTGTGTTCCTATTGACTATAAGAGGACCAGATTTTTTACATGGTAGGAACAAAACGTTCACACTAGTGTAAAAGAGGAACATTTCGTTCCGAGTTCCCAACTGTAAATGGAACATATTGTTCTCAAACTGATAAATTAGGACTGTTTTGTTCCGAGTTCCTTTCTGTGCATGGAACACATTGTTCCGAAATTGATAAACTGGGACTGTTTTGTTCCGAGGTCCCCTCTGTAAATGGAACACATTATTCCCACATTGGTCATTTAGGACTGTTTTGTTCCGAGTTGCTATCTGTTGATGGAACACATTGTTCCCAAATTGGTCATTTAGGACTGTTTTGTTCCGAGTTTCTATCTGTTGATGGAACACATTGTTCTCAAGTTGGTCATTTAGGACTGTTTTGTTCCGAGTTTCTATCTGTTGATGGAACACATTGTTCTCAAGTTGGTCATTTAGGACTGTTTTGTTCCGAGTTCCTATCTGTTGATGGAACACATTGTTCCCAAATTGGTCATTTAGGACTGTTTTGTTCCGAGTTTCTATCTGTTGATGGAACACATTGTTCTCAAGTTGGTCATTTAGGACTGTTTTGTTCCGAGTTCCTATCTGTAAATGGAACACATTGTTCCCAAATTGGTCATTTAGGACTGTTTTGTTCCGAGTTTCTATCTGTTGATGGAACACATTGTTCCCAAATTGGTAAATTAGGACTGTTTTGTTCCGAATTCTCATCTGCCAATGGAACATACCGTTCCCAAATTGATATTTTTGTTCCGAATTCCCATCTGTGAATGGAACAGTTCGTTCCCAAAATTGGCCACTTATTACGAAATATAGGACTGTTTTGTTCCGAGTTCCTATCTGTAAATGGAACATATTGTTCCCAAATTGATAATTTAGGACCTTTTCTTCCGAGTTCCTCTCTGTGAATGGAACACATTGTTCCCAAATTGGTCATTTGGGACCAGATTTCGGACCATTTCTCTGCGCATTCCTATTTTGTTCCCAAATGGAGGTATACTTTGTAAGGCAAACAATAGGGCGCGCTCAGACCTGCTTGGGCAAGTTTGGTTGCATGTCACTGTCATGAATTTTGCACAATAGTAATGAGGGCGGGCAAGTAAGGGCATGACTTGGCAAATACAAACATATATGCAGTTCCTTTGCTTGTCATCGGCTCCTTGGTTATGGGTCAGATTTAAAGGAGATCGTGTTGGCCAAATGCTCTTCAAAAGGCAAAATGAGCAAGAAGTGCAAGGTCAATTGGTCGGATATCGATGGAGCATCACCCAGACCAAAACGGCTTCACTTGGAAAAGGATGAAACCGACAGCTTGTATCACTGCCCAATACAAGAGTGTGACCATGGTGGATTTCAAAGTCAAAGAGGGTGCAGAAAACATGTTAATGCCAAGCACAGTTGGTTCTTTTATTTCGATGAAAAGCCCAATTCGAAAGAAATCACAGATTCGCTAAAGGTAGCAAGAAATGTTCCAATGGTGAACACAATTCAAGATCAAACAAGTGAGACCACAAAACATGCCGGAAAGTTACTTCCCTCATTTTCATTGTCGTGTGACATTGGCGAAGTATTTACGAGATGGTTGACTGGAAGTGGTGGCGGTTGCAAGAAAGATCGCGCAGCCCAACAAATAGTGACAAGATGCTTTAAGTTTCTTAGATTTTGTTGTGAAGACGAGGAAGAGTTGACTTTTGACGTGGTGGACTTTAGTTTGTGTTCTCCAAATTTGTTGTTCAAGTTTATCGACTACTTACAAGACGAATGCAAGCTTGGACATGGTGGACGTTTAGGCTACATAGATGCCATTTCTGAAATGATCGACTTCAGAAAGCTGCATGGCGCATCAGAGGCAGTCTTTCGAAAGTTCTCTGCAACAGAGCTGTACCTCAAAAGAGCGCGAAAGACGGTTGCTAAGATGATGAGATTGCAGTGGACACAAGATTTAGACATCGAAACACTAGAAGCGAGAGGCCATTGGGCAACAATGGAGGAGTTGTTGGAGGTGGTGAAATTCCATCTGCCTCGCTACGAGAATACCGTGAAGATTTGCAAATCGAGTCCAACTCAAGTTAACCCTTCAGACTTGACATTTGCCACGAAATTCGTTGCCATGTATCTGTTCATCAAAGTGAAGGGGTCGCGTCCCATGACTTATCAATATTTGACGGTGGACATGATTGCTACAGCTAAGGAAAAGGGTGGATTCATTGATCAGAAAACGTTCAAGACTGCTGGAAAGTATGGATTTGATTCTTTGATTCTGACCGATGCAAACATGCAAGTTCTCAATGGCTACATCTCGAACGTCAGACCTTTGCTTAAACCCCAGTGCGATTTCGTTCTCGTCAACAGAAATAGGGGCCAACATGGTAAATTGGGGGAGATCATGAGCAAACTGGTGTTCGATACAATTGGAAAGTACATCCATCCCACGCGTTATCGCCAAATTGTTGAAACGCAGAGCCTCAATGAGCTCACTAGCGAGGAGCAGAGGATTTTGTGGGAAGACCAAAAACACAGCTCTGCTGTTGCCAAAGTTCACTATCAAAAGCAACGATCCCGTGAAGTTGCTTTGAAGGGTCACGAGTGCCTACAAAAACTTCAAGGTGCCAAGGGTTCAGAGGTGGACGAGGACGTCCACGCAAGACTCGGAGATTCAACTTTCGACGCCGGGCCTTCAGTTGGAAGAGTGCAAAATATCAACTCCTCCCCCAATAAGGACGCCCTGCCTAAAAGAATCTTGCGCTCTCAGAGGAACATTCGTCGTGTTTTGAAATTCACAAAAGAAGAGGACGATTTTCTAAAGGAAGGGATAACTAAGCACGGGTTTGGACAGTGGACTGCTATTTTGAGAGATGACGATTTCCAATTTCAAGACGGAAGAACAGCGGACTCTCTAAAGAAAAGGGCTGGAATGAAGATGCCACTCGGTTAGCAATTCAACTAGCAAAAAACAACAAATGCACACCAACTAAAATACAGAGGAAACTGGACCATTTAATTATCGCATTTCGACAAACAGCTAGCCTGTTAACACATCTACGGAACGCGTTTTATAAATGATCAAAGTGTAATAAACTCTAATTTCTTGGACACAAAAGTCTATTCTTGTAACGAGTTATCGTAGGTACATGTAGCGTTCTGAGTGCCTAATTCTATCCTATCTATTATTAATTCTAATTCTATCCTAATTATCAAACTACTGAAAAAGACCACCCTACGGCCTATCTTACGAGGAAAAAAACACCGCTTTTACTTTTGACTAGTAAAGTATCGAGTTAGAACGTTCTGGGATTTTTTGACTGCTCGTTGACTGCTGGATTGCCTCTTTCGCTTCTTTTTGTTAGAAGTACTAGCTCGAAGTAGTTCAGCAGAGACTGCACAGTCGTCGAAGCTTGAATGAGGCACAGACGCACCACTTGTGCTCGGAAGAGGAGTGATGAAAATACTCTGTACCTCTTCCGTCTCATCCACTCCATTACACTGCTGCGTGATGAAAATACTCTGCTCGTCATCCGTCTCATGTGCATGTTGCTGTACTCCCTCGGTTTCTGAACTGAGGACAGGCAACACAGGCAGCCTTTCAGCAACGCTTGTGACTAGGTGGTGCTGCTCTTTTCTCAGCAGTCCAAGAGTGGTGCACACCTTGATTCGTTCTTGGACAGCCTCGGCAGTGTTGAAAGTGCCCAAGGACTCGTGATGCATTTTTAACTTGTCGCACAGGACCTTCATCCAATCTTTGACGTTCAAGCGAACCGTGGGATCGCTACTGCTTTGATATTCGTCGCAGCAGTTCTTTAGCTCGACCTCAGTGGCTCTTATCCAGGTGCCTTCGAACGCTCGACGGGCTTTCTCGCGTCTTTCTTGCTCTTGGTGCGCTTCTTGTTCGTCGCAGTGCTCCTGCAGTTGTCTTTGAATTTGACTTGGCATCGCTGCGTCGGGGTCTTCTGGCAACAGTTCGGCAATCTCGCTGCTGACACCCCTCTCTCTCAGGAAAGATCTTCTTGCTTCATGTAGTTCATGTTTCCGCCGATTCTCTTCTTCCTTCTCTCTGACGCGCGTGTGCAAGATGCTGGCAATTTGTCTATGTCTCAGGGAGCCTGTGGAAGATAGCCCAAGTGCTGTCCTCAAGTTACGAATGCGCTGGTCGTCATCCGAGTCGACTTTATCGTCACTGGCAGCGTTAGCTGTTGTGGCTGGCTCGCCCGTCTCCTCAAGAGCGTCAGTCCAGACGTCTGCGAGAGACAACGTTCGTAAAGCGTCCTTCTCCTCGTCTTTAAGAACGCCGTCACCGATTTGCTCTTCTTCCAAGCTGCTGTCGGAGCTTTCTTCTTGGTCTGTCGTCGGACGCGCTTTCGTCGAGGCCCACAAAACACAATCCATGGAGTGCTTTCTGAGCCACTCTGCAGCTTTCTTCCTTGGGTTAGGCAGACTCTTGAAGACATAGTTCCTTAGCCTACGGTCCATTGCTGGTTGATCTTCTGGTCCGAATTCAAGTTTCTGTTGTGCTGTTAAAAGCATCGGGCAACGGTTAATGACTGACTTAGCTGTTTGATACTTGATGTCACAGGCCGTGTAACCTCCCTGCGTTAGGATTTTCCAGTCATCTATATCTAGTGTGGAAGGATTCGCTTCGTCCACGAAGATTACTTCTGTGAAGTGATTGATCATGGCCTTATTGAAGACGCGCTGTTTAGTGATAGTCGCTATGTTGCCATGATGTACCAGGCCTAGAATTGGTTGAAATAAACTCGTCTTTCCACTATTAGCAGCGCCAATTAGGCAAGGAACTTTGTCTTTGTGTCTCTTTTGATTGTGATTCAAGAGCCTCAAGAAATCTTCGCAAAATTCTTCAATTTCAGCTTCTGTGAGGCTGTTTTCCAAAATTTCTTTGAAATACTTCGGTTCTGGCTCTCTTGTTGGATCGTACGGGGAAAACGCTCGCGGTGTAACATGACCAATGTCCTTGTCCGCGATCACATTCTCCAGGAAGCGACGCTCCTTGACTGACCAGCACTTGCCATCGTTAACCTCAATCAAATTATAATCTACGCGAAGTGGTCGAATGACCTCGCAGTGCGGGTTGGCTAGGATATCGATGACTTTCTTCATGTCCTTTAGAAGTCGCGCCTTGAAGGATTCGTTAGCCGCCAAACTATTAACGAACGCCTCCACCTCGCACTTGTAGGAATAGGTGTACTTTGCCTTGTCGCATTTCTTGTACACTTTTCCACCGTACAAAGCGTAGCCCAGCCTCTTCATGGCGATACCGATGTCATTGACAAGCACTGTGAGTTTATCGGACAATCTTGCCTGTTCGTAGACGATCTCATTCTCTCTTGGAACAGCCGAGCCGTCTAATTGGAAGCCGAACTGGTCGATGACCAGTTTTACATCTTGAAGTTTCCTCAAAGCCCACGAAAGACTGGAATAAAACGAGGGATCGACGAGACAAATTCGGACTACGTTCTCCGTGCCGCATTCGTCGAGATCCACTGAATCAGCGTCCCCCACGAAACTTTCAAATTCATCCCGAAAGCAATACTGGTAAGACGAATTCACCAAATCCTCCATAAACGGGTTCTTGTGGTCTTTAAGGACTTTAAACAGCTCTTTCATCGCTCCGGTTTCTTTACCCTCGTGACAGGGGACCTAAGATTGAGAAATACTTAAGAGGTTGATTCCGGTTCTTTCATAATAACCAGCATTCGCCTGGTCAACAAGTGATCAGTGATTTTCAGTACCGAGGAAATTCATCGTTAGTGTACTTTGAAATTCCAGGCTAAATAAAAGTTGTTGAATCTAACCGTTGGAATTATCTTGGGCACTTATACGTTTGATGTAAAGCCTGACTTTCACTATTTTTTATTTATTTTTTTATTTTTTTCATGCCTTGTAATAAGCCGGTAAAAGAGTTGTTACACTTTATCACTGATTAGTGTTACTCATGTCAATTTTACGATTGGAATAAAGTTGTTACCTGAGTTGCGAAGACATCCACGCTGCACTCCAGGAGGGCACGGTGGATAACAAGAGGACTACACGGCGCACCATTTGGCGTGGTCAGAGCGATCCAGTAACTCACACATGGGCACAACTTCTGATTTATGATTGTGGAGTGACTTGCAACCCATTCTTGGCTTGTTGAATTTCCCAATTGACTCGAATCTGGAAATTCGTCTGCATCATCGCTCCCCTCTTCCTCGACATGTGCTTTTTTCCTGCTTTGTTCTTTCTTTAGACTTTGCGTGCTAATGGCGCTGAAAAAGAATGCGACATTCTTTATGCCTGCAAAATAGACGAAACAAGATATTATTCACTGAATCTGCATCAATTTATTCCACCAAAACAACGACAGAAAAGCTCGACATTTCAAACAACACACATATAAACAAACCTTGCAGAGCTTTATCACAGGCATCTCTAGTTCGACACACGCCATTCCACGCATTTTCAAAACCTTCCTCCTGAACTTTGCAAGCACATTTTGCACTGATAATACTACATTTTCCCAGAACTACCGGGCTCAAGTAGCACAACGCAGCGCTTTTTATCGTCCTGCTGTTTAGTTGACGGCATGGATAACGAGCCCTCTGCATCTTGAACGACGATGTAAGCCTTGAAACGTGTTTCGCTTTTATAGAGAAGACTTGTGAATTTCCCGGGGATAATTATACCACACAAATGCAATCAACAGAAGACGTAATTATTTGTTTTAAATGGCCAATTGTGACACGCTATCAGTTCGCAGATGCTTTCCAGTGAGTTTTCTAGACGACTTTTCTCGCCACGTAATTTTCATGTCGATGCCATTTTTTGTCGCAGTGGTCAGCAATCAACAGTTATTTTACACCAAACAATAAACTCGATTAACAAGCCACAGTGACGGTAAATTCGTGTGAGAGGAATTTAGGAAATGATGTCTACTCATGGTCCCAGTAGGGGCTATCAACAACATCAACCAGAACTAATGAGGCAAGCGAAAAGAGTTGAGAAAATATTATCTACAGCGGCATGTTTTCATCGTGTATCACACAATTATTACGACCCATGTTAAAAACACGAGCAAGAATAAATAAACTGAGACAGCTCTCATCTTGATGTTGGGGAAGGTAGGAAAGCGACGTATCAGTGTCACTGGCTTTTGAAGAAAGATGTAACATTTTCTATGTCACCGCAAATGTGGGATGTGGTTCAATAAAAACAGTTGAAACAGAATATAGAAACCAGAGATAAGTAAAATCTTGTATTTCAAAGGCCAAAGGATAAAAGCGCAAATGTTATGCTTTAGTTTTGCAAAGAGATATTAAAACAAATCTGAACATTTTCGCAAAATCCGTGAAATCCGTCCTTTCCGCCGTGATTACAAGAAAGTTTCATCCAACTGCCTCCCAGTACTGGAAGTTTCCACCGAAGGTTTTTCCTATTAATGGCGGAAAGGACGGATTTTACGGATTTTGCGGATTTTTTAATTTAATTTAAATCTTCTCTTTAAAACTGTAAGTATAATATAAATAATATATTATAATATATCATGAATAATATTTTACTTACAGTTTTAAAGAGAAGAATTAAATAAAACCAATTGAAAAAATCCGCGAAATCCGTGAAATCCGTCCTTTCCGCCGTGATTAAAAGAAAGTTTCATCCAACTGCCTCCCAGTACTGGAAGTTTCCACCGAAGGTTTTTCCTATTAATGGCGAAAGGACGGATTTTACGGATTTTGCGGATTTTTTAATTTAATTTAAATCTTCTCTTTAAAACTGTAAGTATAATATAAATAATATATTATAATATATCATTAATAATATTTTACTTACAGTCTTAAAGAGAAGAATTAAATAAAACCAATTGAAAAAATCCGCGAAATCCGCGAAATCCGTCCTTTCCGCCATTAATAGGAAAAACCTTCGGTGGAAACTTCCAGTACTGGGAGGCAGTTAAGTGAAACTTTTTACTAAACACGGCGGAAAAGACGGATTTCACGGATTTTGAAACATTGATAGATTTAACTTAGTCATTCCCTTCCATGTCTCAGTTAAGTGTCTTCTTGTGAGAGAACAGTTTGGACCGTTTACCTTTAATTTTTCAACTTTGTTTCAAAATCCAACAACGTTGCTGTTTTTCAATTTTATATTGACTGGGAAATTGCAGTTCAACTTCTAAATGCTTTTACGCCATGGAGCGACAATGAAATGATATAATATCTCAGACTTAAGAGATTTAACGAAAAGTAGCAAAAGGAACGAGGACATTTGGGAAACGATCCTCCACATTTCCCAAAATTTTTACAGGGTTTATTTTACTGCCTTCGAGAACATCAAAGTGCTCTAGATTTTGAAGCTTGGTTCTATTTTACCTAAACGTTTAATAGATGCTTTTTTAGCTTTAAAGCTGAACTTGTTGGTTTATTTTTCACAAATTTTAAGTTTTTTCGGCTGTTCCGATATTTGTAAAGGAACGTTCCTCTGGGATCGAGTGTTCCTCATTTTTGTGTTCCTATTAACCTTAAGAGGACCAGCTTTTTACAGAGTAGGAACATAGCGTTCACTGTAAGGTAAGACAAGAACATTTTGTTCCGAGTTGTCAACTACAAGTGGAACAAATTGTTCCCAAATGAGTGATTTAGGACTGTTTTGTTCCGAGTTCCTTTTTGTACATGGAACACATTGTTCCTAACTTGATAAATTGGGTCTGTTTTGTTCCGAGTTCCTATTTGTGCATGGAACACATTGTTCCTAACTTGATAAATTAGGACTGTTTTGTTCCGAGTTCCTATTTGTGCATGGAACACATTGTTCCTAACTTGATAAATTAGGACTGTTTTGTTCCGAGTTCCTATTTGTGCATGAAACACATTGTTCCTAACTTGATAAATTGGGTCTGTTTTGTTCCGAGTTCCTATTTGTGCATGAAACACATTGTTCCTAACTTGATAAATTGGGTCTGTATTGTTCCGAGTTCCTATTTGTGCATGGAACACATTGTTCCTAACTTGATAAATTGGGTCTGTTTTGTTCCGAGTTCCTATTTGTGCGTGGAACACATTGTTCCGAAATTAATAAAGAAAGACTGTGTTATTCCGATTTTGCTATCTGTGAATGGAATATATTGTTCCGAAATTGGTCATTAGGAACAAGTTTTGGACTTTATTGTTCCGATTTATCGATCCGTTAACTATGTATTGTGTCACTGAATAGGCGTGTACAGACCTGCCTGGGCAAGTTTGGGTTGTATCTCACTGTCATGAATTTTACACAATAGTAATGAGTGTGGGCAAGCAAGGGCATGTTTTGGCAAGTTGAAACGTCCTTTTGTTTCGGCTAAGATTTAAAGGCGATTGTGCTAGCCACATGTTGTTTAAAGGGAAAAAATGAGCAAGAAGTGCAAAGTCAATTGGTCAGATGTCCAAGGAGCATCACCCAAACCAAAGCGGCTTCACTTGGAAAAGGATGAAGCAGACAGCTTTTACCATTGCCCGATACAAGAGTGTGAACATGATGGATTTCAAAGTCAGAGAGGCTGTAGAAAACACGTTAGCACTAAACACAGTTGGTTCTTTTATTTTGACGAAAGGCCCGATTCTAAACAAGTAACAAAGTCGCTGACGATTGGAAGAAATGAAGATGAGACAAGCGAGACCACAAAGCACAACGTGAAGTTACTTTCTTCATTTCCATTATCATGTAACATTGGCGAAGTATTCACGAAATGGTTGACAGGAAGTGCTGGCGGTTGTAAGAAAGATCGTGCCGCTCAACAGATAGTGACAAGGTGCTTCAAGTTTCTTAGATTTTGCTGTGAAGATGAAGAGGAGTTAACGTTTGAAGTGGTCGACTTTAGTTTGTGTTCTCCAAATCTGTTGTTTAAATTTATCGACTACTTACAAGATGAATGTAAGCTCGGTCATGGTGGACGTTTGGGCTACATAGATGCTATTTCTGAATTGATCGACTTCAGAAAACTTCATGGCGCATCAGGAGCAGTTCTAAGAAAGTTCTCTACGACAGAGTTGTACCTCAAGAGAGCCCGAAAAACAGTTGCGAAGATGATGAGATTGCAGTGGACACAAGATTTAGACATCGAGACTCTGGAAGCAAGAGGGCACTGGGCAACAATGGAGGAGTTATTGGAGGTGGTGAAATTTCATCTGCCGCGTTACGAAAATACCTTGAAAATGTGCAAAACCAGTCCAGCCCAAGTGAACCCCTCAGACCTAACATTTGCCACAAAATTTGTAGCCATGTATCTGTTCATCAAGGTGAAGGGATCGCGGCCCATGACGTACCAATATTTGACGGTGGACATGATTGCCACAGCTAAGGAAAACGGTGGATTTATCGATCAGAAAACGTTCAAGACGGCTGGAAAATATGGCTTCGATTCTTTGATTCTGACCGACGCAAACATGCACGTTCTGAACGGCTACATCTCGAACGTTAGACCGTTGCTTAAGCCCCAGTGTGATTTCGTTCTCGTCACCAGAAATGGAGGTCAGCATGGCAAACTGGGCGAAACTATGAGCAAACTGGTTTTTGATGCAATTGGAAAATACATTCATCCCACACGTTATCGCCAAATGGTCGAAACGCAAAGCCTCAATCAGCTCACTAGCGAAGAGCAAAGGTTTTTGTCTGAGGACCAGAAACACAGTTCTGCGGTTGCTAAAGTTCACTATCAAAAGCAACGATCGCTAGAAGTTGCCCTGAAGGGTCACGAGTGTCTTCAAAAACTTCAAGGTACCAAGGGTTCCGAGGTAGACGATGACGTACACGCAAGACTTGGCGGTTCAACGTCCAGCTCCGGGCCTTCAGTTGAGACAGCTCAGAATAAAAACAGCTCGACCCCCATAAAGGATACCCTGCCTAAGAGAAACTTGCACCTTCAGAGGAAAACTCGTCATGTTTTAAAATTCACGAAAGAAGAGGATGATTTTCTGAAGGAAGGAATAACTAAGCACGGGTTTGGACAGTGGACAGCTATTTTGAGAGATTCCGATTTCGCATTTCAAGACGGAAGAACGGCGGACTCTCTAAAGAAAAGGGCCGGAATGAAAATGTCGCTAGTTTGATAAAGAGACTGGAAAAGTGTGGACACTGACTTTCAATGCAAAGCTGATGGGTGTAAGCAGAGTTTGTTGTACACAAAACAGACAAAAATCAATTGCTTTATTGTAAATGCATCTTCCTGTCTCCAGATGACAGCAAACTCAACAAACATGTTATATTCTTTTGGAACTGGCCTATCGCCACTGTCAATATCACTGTAGCATAACGACTGTCTAGTTCACAGTGCTTTCAAGAACTATAATCTCTTAATGTAACTAATAGCCATAATATTTTTCCTTTAATTCACATCGTGTGCAAAATAGTCAAACGTAGCATAAGCGCAACGTGGTATTCCTTAACAATGCACACACTAATACATGTGCAAATATGAACATAGAAAGAATAAGTCGCACGCAAGCTGTCTTATTACAAGCCCATGAAACTACCAATCTACGGTTGCGTACTAGTCTGCATAAAACGAGTCAGGGTCATTTGCTTCTTGGATGGATGCGCCTGGCTTTGAAAGTGCGGCCTCTTCACTGACGTAGCTGCTACAGGGTTGTGAGCTCGAGCAATGCCTGGGGACGGTGGACAGATAGCTTCCACGTCGTCATTCGGAATGTACAGTGGTGTCTTTGGTGCCGCCGACCAACATTCTTCGTCGTCTTCGTCTGAGCTCCTGCTTCTGGCAGGCAGATTTGCTGGACGCTGGCTGGGTGGGAAGACTCTCACTGGCAGCGGAGAGAACAGGTCTCGTATGAAATTCACGCAAGAACGGTCTACCAGCTCGTTGCTAAGGCAGAGCCTCTTGCGTTCTGCCAGGGCAGCCGGTAGTTTCAGCGTTCCATGACGCTCGTGATAACAGCGCAGTTTTTCGCAATTGATTTCCAGGAGACTTTGCATCACTCTTCGTTCTTCTTCGTCTCTTGGATCTTCCATTCTTTCGCTTTGCTCAGCCATTTCCTTCTCCATAGCTAAAAGCCACGGCTTCCCAAATGCTGTTCTGATCCTTTCCTGTTCCTGATCTTCTTGAAAGGCAGCGAGGTCCCTTCGAATCGGTGTGGGCAGCGGCTCGTTATGGTCGTGCGGGAGCAACGACACGTGCTCCACCGACACTCCCCTCGTTTGTAAGAAGTGTTGCCTCTTCTTATAGCACCTTTCTTCAACCCTTTTCAGCCTTTCCTTTTCAGCGAGATGACTTTCTAACATGTGGCTCAGTTGGCGGTGACGTAGAGAGCCAGGTGAGCATTGTGCCAGCCTAGCTTTCAAGGTCGTCAGGGTCTCGTCTTCATCGGAATCGCCGACATCTTCAATGGCGTCCTCTTCAGAGCTTTCTTCTCGGGATTGCGGTTCTGTCAGAAGGCCGCAACTCTGTTCTCGTCTACAATCGCCCTGGGCGGTTTCGTCGACTTCTTCGTCTATTAAAGAAACGCTCAAAATGTTGCGTAACTCCTCCTCAGGCATACCACTTTCGTGCACAGTGGGCATTGTACTGGCCTGACTGCTCGGGCTGTCTCCTACGATATTGTGCGCCCACACAATGCAATCCATAGCATGTTTCCTCAGCCACTTGTTTGCTTCAGGTTCGACACGAGGAAGACTCTTGAAGTGGTACTTGCGCAGGCGTTTGTCCATAGCTTGATTGTGAGCTGCACCAAAATCCATTTCCACGTGGCAAGTTATGTACATGGTCGCAGTGCAATGGAAACCTTGAGCCTTTTTCCACTTCGCGTCGTGCGACGTGAAGCCCCCTTGACATATGATTTTCCAGTCATCTATGTCGAGCAGGGTGGCATATGCCTCGTCTAGGAAGATAACCTCTGTCAGGTTGTCGATCATAGCCTTGTTGAAACTCTTTTGCTTCGTGACGCGAGCAATTCGGCTTAGGGGAATGATCTGAAAAACAGGTGAGAAGAGGCTGGTCTTTCCGCTGTCAGCTGAGCCAATAGCACACAGCATAGGCTGTTTGTGTTCTTTGGGACGGAACAACGCCAGGAAATCTGCACAAAACTGCCGAATTTCATCTTCTGTTAGGCTGTTCCTTAGGATTGCCTCAAAATATCTTGGCTCCGGGTCCTTGAGTCGGTCGTAGTCCACAAACGCGCGTGGAGTTGTGAGACCCTTCTGTTGAAAAGAGCCAAAACAAAAGCACATCAGACAGTGCTACAGATCGTAAAGATTGGGTTTGAAAATTTGATTGTATCTTCTTATTTAAATGTTAAAACAGTCCAGTGTATTCTTCTCACCTGAGATTCTGAGATAATCCCTTGGACGAACGACCCAGAGGAAAAGCTCCAAAACCACCCGTCTTGTACTTCGATCAGGTCTCTGTCAATCTTAATTTGGCGTATGAAAGAGCTTTCTGGCTCGCTTAGTATGGGCAGAACACGTTGAATATGCTGGACCAGACGGTCTGTGGAGGAACGTTTTCATGGTACACAGATACTGGAACGTGAACTGCGATTTGGCCGCCAGTTTGTACACCTCGCCGCGATACACAGCATACTGCAGCTTTTTCATCACAATTTGTATATCGTTGCACAGGACTGTTACTGGACAGGATAGGGGTTTGTGCGGCGGATCTGGTAGTGCTGTCTGCGATGTACTTTGCAGGTTGTTATCAAATCCAAAGGTGTCTAACACGAGACCAGCTCGGCGTAATTCCGAAACGGATGCTGCCATCATCGTTTGAAAACTCTCAAGAACGACACGAAGGCGAACGACATTTTCCGTCGGCGCTGACTCTTGGGATTCTTCGTGGAAGTCACCATGAAGCTCCTCTTGCAGAGCCCTGCCAATCAAAACAAAAGGTTTTGCTTACGTAAGGCAATGCAATATCTCCCTGGTATTACTTTGTGAAAGTGAACTGCTGAAATCAAACTCGCGATGTTTTGAAAATGAGAAGATAAAAATTGATCAATTATCGATAATCGAATAACAGTCTCTTTTCACCGGGCAATGAAGCATGATTACTTTGATTTTTCAATGATGAATAGCATTTTTTACCTTTCTGACTATTTATGTTTGTTTATTATATATTTACTTTCATTAGCGTGCAATTTAACAGAAATTCAAGGAATATAAATTGGTCAAATTAATCTACTCACCCGAGGCAATGCTGGTACGATGACTCCACTAGTTGCATTAAGCAGAGGTTTTTGTGGTCCTTAAACACTTGACACAGCTGATTCAGGTTATGACAGCAGTTTTTCTTTCGTGACGCCCTTGATGCATAATATTCCAAACCGCAACTTGCGACAGCTCTTTGGATTCTAAGTGCATTAATGACCGAGCCATTGTTTGTTTGGCAAGCCACCCAGTAAGATATGGCTGGGAATGTTTGCTTTCCCGGCGATGAAAGCTGGGACGCATTGACGGGCGATTCGTCATTCGATTCGTCACTCTCTCTGGTCTCCTGCGATTGTGGCCTTTTTCGCTTCTTGCTGTCCAATGTTGACGTACTTATCGCCGAAAAAAAGAAGCAAATTTCCGCCAATTTTGACAAGGTTAAATCGCATTCGTCGCGTTTCTCGCATATCCAGTTCCATGCTCTTTCTATTTCGGCGTCGCTAACCCGCCAAACGCACTTAAAAGCAACAACCGAACACAGCTTTTCAACCCTCGCAACTATCTCGCACTCCGCCTTATCTCTGATTGCCTTGCTATTTAACTGAGAGCAAGGTTTGCTCATCTTGCCACATGAACATGAGCATGAACTGAGCCGTTTGAAGTTCTGACTACCCTTAAATACTGTTCCGTCACAAACATGAACAAATTTTCATTCTCAAACCCGCCGGAGAGAATAGCAGAGCAAATCGCAGGTGAAAGATTGAGAACTCCATTTGATCACCACCAATAGCTTTGCAATATTCTTTTTCTCTAAATTCTTTCGTTGAGCTCAAAAACAAATAATGGCTTTCACCTAAACACTCCACAATACAAATCTCCAAAACAAGTTAATGCTTTAATACATTTGATGAAGAAAAGATTACATAAGCGTTATGTAACCTATCAATAACTTTGATATTTCTGACAAATTTCTTGTGGTTAGTTCCTTTTGAAAATAATAACGGAAAAAAGCTGATAAAGTTAAACAAATGTATTCATGCGTATGTGATGTGATGAACAATAATAAGTTGATGAGGTGAATCTTACTCTGTTGTTGGCGTGTATACTGGGTATGGCGTATACTACGGATATGGCCAGAGTTGATTAACAAATTTACTCAAACCCGCTATATACGCTTAAACCGGTATATACGCCAACAGCAGAGAAAGATCATTGCAACAACTCATTAGCATGCAGTAGGCACATTTCACTCTGTACATGGCGTGTTTACCGGGTTTAGCGTATAAAGCGTATATGAGATGAATTAATTAACATCAACTACTACTACTACTACTACTACTACTACTACTACTACTAAATAAAATTAATTATTATTATTATTATTATTATTAGTAGTAGTAGTAGTAGTAGTAGTAGTTGATGTTAATTAATTCATCTCATATACGCTTTATACGCTAAACCCGGTAAACACGCCATGTACAGAGTGAAATGTGCCTACTGCATGCTAATGAGTTGTTGCAATGATCTTTCTCTGTTGTTGGCGTATATACCGGTTTAAGCGTATATAGCGGGTTTGAGTAAATTTGTTAATCAACTCTGGCCATATCCGTAGTATACGCCATACCCAGTATACACGCCAACAACAGAGTAAGATTCACTTCATCGACTTACCTTTCATTTTTACTGTAAGTATTTTGATACTTACAGATCAAAACGTGATAGGGAACAGAAATTTTGGGAAACGATCCTCCACCTCCACCTCCACTTCTTCCACTTCCTCCTTCTCCTCCTCCTCCTCCTCCACCTCCTCACCTCCTCCTCCTCCTCCTCCACCAACTCCTCCTTCTCCTCCTCCACCAACTCCTCCGTCTCCTCCTCCACCTCCTCTTCCTACTTCTCCTCTTCTTCCTCCACCTCCTCCTCGTTCTTTTCCTCCTCACCTCCTCCTCTTCCTCCTCCTGCTTCTCCACCTCCTCCTGCTCCTCTTCCACCTCTTCCTCTTCCTTCTCCTCCTCCTTTTCCTCCTCCACCTCCTCCTCTTCCACGTCTTCCTCTTCCTCCTCCACCTCCACCTCCTCCTCCTTTTCCTCCTTCACCTCCTCCTCCTCCCCCCACCTCCTGCTTTTCCTACCCCACCTCCTCCTCCTCCTGGTCGTCCTTCTCCTCCATCCCCTCCTCCTCCTCCTCCTCCTCAAGTCCTTTGTTTTCCCTTTCTTCCATGGTCGTGATGATCAACTAAATCACCATTAATTATCGGCCAAGAATAAAAATAATGCTTGAACTACCTTTATTCATTTGAAGTAAGGAGTCTGTAAGCGAAACATGTCCTTATCGTGCCGTTATTGCCAGAGACTTGACGCGTGAAGACAATAGAATCCGTCACGCGAAACATAGTTGTCAAAGCAAAAAAACACCAGAGGATATCCCAAAGATCCCATATACTACCGAAAAGCACCATGGGGTCCCTAGTGGAAAAGAAATGGGAGAAGCGTTTCGGTTCAAGACACCCTCTAGTATTTTTATTGTGGGCCCTTCTGGTTGTGGCAAGACTTGTTTTAGCGAATCGTTACTCTTGGATCACCTGGAAGAATAGTTTGTAAACCCTCCCCCTACGATTCATTATTGCTACGGGGCGTGGCAAGATGGATTCCGAGGTATAGAAGATGCTGGTGTGCAATTTCATGAAGGGATTCCAGAGTCAGACCATCTCAAGTCATGGTTTCCGAAGGGTGGATTCCTCATATTAGACGATCTGATGGCAGAGGGAGGTGAGGACAAAGCGTTGCTAGACTTATTCACCAAACACTCTCATCAAAATATCACCGTGTTGTACTTGTGCCAAGACATGTTTCCACCAGGGAAATACACTAAGAGTATTTCCAGGAATGCCCACTATATCGTAGCCTTCAAAAATCCAAGAGATCAATTAGGGATGAAGAATTTACCGCTTCAAGCTTTTCCACTTGCTGGCAAGACATGGTAGACGTGTTTCAAAAAGTGACCAAACGACCATTTGGGTACATGGTCCTGGATTTACATCCCGCCAGTGATGACAGGAAGCGCAAATTTAGTCACCTCCTGACGCATGAAGGATACCCGTGCTGGCATCGAAGAAAGAGAGGATGTTTGATCCTTGACCAAAATGGTATATTAAATATCAGTTTAATCGACTCGGCTCATTTGAAGTACGCTCTCTTGTTGAAGGTCGACGGGAATCATGGATGATCATTCAACAGATATTTTTGGCCCCATAGAAGATAACGATGAAAATGTAGAAGAGGAAGAGGAGGTAGAAGAAGAGGAGCCTGAAGAGGAACAGAAAGAAGAGAAGGATAGTAGCAGCTCCGAAGAGGAAGAAGAAGCGGACGACGATGAACCGGATCCGTGGAGTCCGTTACGTCAAAATGTCGGGAAGATCTCAAAGAAACCTACCTGAAAGAAGTCCAGCAGTTCCTGGATAAGGGAAAATCCCAAAACTATGCTGAAAACGCTGCTTTCAATGCCCTGTTACCTGTAACTAGAAGAAGGCTACGAAGGACTTACTTAGAGCGTCTAAAATGGACTCACCGTATCAAACACGACACAATACACCGTAAAGTCATGAAGACTCTTCGACACTTTATTGAGGAAGACAACATGGATTTTGATGAAGCGGCCGAGTCGGCAGTGGCAAAACGGAAATTCCTGTTAAGCAGACTAATGAAAAAGAAGTTACTCCCTGACGATGATGAAGAGGAAGTAAAAGAAGAGACCTGAATAAGCCATGTGACTCCAGGGTTTTGGTCATAATTTGTAACACGCCACACTTGCAAGATGAATTGCTCCAATCAACTGTCAGGGAATGACCAGAAGGTCGTCTGTAAAAAGGCCTACCACAGCAAATATTATGCAAGGAACAGAGAGCAAATCCTGGCCCAACAAAAGAGATATCGTGCAGAGAACGTCGTAATTCTCAAAACCGGTCGTAAAAGATGGTATGAAAACAACAAGGAACGGCTCGCCAGCAGACAGAGATCCTATTGTCAGCAGAACAAGGAGCACATCAGAAATTACCGAAGACAACACTGTAAAAGCAACAGGGAACGGATCAACGAATATTGGAGAATTTATTATGCCAAGAATAAGGAACGGATCAGGCAAAGACTTCATGACCAAAAGGAAAGAAAACTAGGGCAGAATATCGTGCGTTTTGGGGCCACGGACCAAGACTCTGTGAAACTGGAAACGAGTCTAGTTCCCAAAACTTTGTGGAATACCGACGGTCAAGACTTAAAATTATAATCAATTCTCCCTTTAGAGTTATTATTCAATAAACGTTATAAAGACTCAGACTCTTTGTTTTGTTTATAACAATTTAGCAATTTATTTCCACTTGAAGTATTTTAATTGAATTTTTTTTACATGGCCGACTTTCGTGGGCGCGGCCATCTTGAATTCTCAATTCGGCTCCGGATTGGCTAAAAATAAAATAGCGCCTATTGTCTTTCTCGGCTCCTGATTGGTTACCGTCCATATAAGCATCCATTACTACTTATGTGGGCGCGTATAATGGGTAAGAGTGTGTCTTTATCCCTTTGCGCTACTGGAACAAGAAAGAAGGTCTTGGTCTCGCGGCAGATGCCGCCAAAGACCCACTGTCCTTCGATGTAGCGACCGCGGTTGTACTTCGTTTTGCCAAACTTGGACTCGTCAATCTCAACAGTCGTACCTGGTCCGCCTATTTGCCCTGCATAATGATTCATGATTCTGTTGGCACAAACCTCTCGGCAATAGTTATACCAATCTATCACCGTTTCTGTTGACGTGGATTCGTCATCTAGTGAGGTCTTGTGTACTGCTTGAGTAGTGGTAACTTTGTGCGCCCAAACGTACATTAGGGCTAATACTTTTTCAATGGACAGCCTGCTTCCAGAAAACCATGAGTTCTGGCGCATTGATCCCATGCCATTGCATTTTCTTCTCGAACACCGCCATTCGAACCCATCTCGCGATGAAGCTCGTCGTGTTCACGTCAATGTATTGCTACAATTTTCCCGTGGACACATAATTGACGACGCGAGCAGGTTGTGTTCCTTGCGCCGCTGGATGCACTGATCGTGATCCGTCAAAATTTTACGCAATTTAAAAAAGTTTAGTGTAGACATTCCAAGCAGAAAAACGGTAAACTGTAAATGTAACTTAAAACGAAAATGTAACCAAACGTAATTCTTACAAGAGAGTAGATGCGACAGGGAGAAAGAAATACATCATTCCCTTTATATTCACTAGGGAGCTAGTGATGAGAACATGCGATGCGTGTTTTCGTGCAGCGTGAAACATGCTTGAAACAGAGGAATAATGCAATTGTAATGTAAATTTTTGGGAATGTGAACGAGTGAAGTAAAATAAAAATGATTTTTCGAGTGATAATTCTCGACTGAACCTCGTAGTGTAGTGGTATGGAAGAGAGACTGATAAGCGGAAGGTATGCGAAAGGTAAGTGGTTCGACACCTGCAGGGGTACAAGGAAGAAAAAGGAAAAAAATGCGCAAGGAGCCTGAATAATGTGGAGGAGAAGAAATCCTCTTTTATTCATACAGTAAGTAGTAATTATCAATGTTCATATTCAATACCTTCGGGAATTCCTATTGTCTTCAAAAACAATAGAGCGCATACATAATTAATCATTCTGCATGCACAACAAATGTTGGGGTTATACGGAAATCTTTCCCAAGCCACATACAATTTGTTAATTATGGTCAGGAGCCTTTTTCTAATGATTTACGAAATTACTAATATTCAAAAAACTTAATGTAAATTTTGGATTTTTATCGTTAAATGTTCGAGGGATCAGGCTATTTGATAAGCGGAAAGCGCTTTTTCACTGGTGTATGAAAGACAAAGCTGATATAATCTTTCTACAAGAAACATATAGCACACCCGAGGTGGAGAATGTTTGGAAGTCCCAGTGGAGGGGAGAGCTGTTTTTTAGCCACGGCTTGGAACACAGCAGAGGTGTATTAACACTTGTCAAAATCCAGGTGCCAAACGTTTGTCTTGGACGCAGAAAAATCCAGCAATTCAATGCCGCCTAGATTGCTGGCTAATTAACAATTAGACCCGTAGCCCGCAAGGACTACGGGTCAATAGCCCATGAGGCGAACCCGAATGGGCTATTGACCCGTGGCCCTTGAGGGCGAAGGGTCTAATTGTTTTAGTATCACCCAACTAGTCGGACAGAGAAGGTAATAATAAAGTTAGCAAATGCAAGTTGAAGAAATATTTATTTGGGAATAAAACGAAAGAAAGCGTCACGCTCGATGACGCCAATTTGGCTACTCGATGACTATTACTAATAGTCCCCTAGTAGCGTAGCCAATCAAAATGCAGGATTTGCATTAGTCCACTAGTTGGGTGATACTAATAACTAATAGCATTCAAGAAGGGGTTGACAAGGTCGACATTATTCCTGCCATTAGGTCTGATCACTCTGCCATTACGCTACATATCAATGGCATAGAAAACACGACTTACGGACCTTCCTTTCGGAAATGTAATGCAAGGTTATTGGAAGACGAAGAGTATGTGAATAAGATAAACGAAAAAAGTCGGGAGTAGATAGAAGAAAATAGAGAAATACAGGATGCAAGGGTTCTTTGGGATTTCCTTAAGGTCATTCCCCAGTATTGCATTGCGCATCCTTACTGCGCATAATTGCACGCGTGATCAGCGCGCGCGCATTAAAAAATGGCGGCTTTTTCTTTACAGCTGGACCTCGCCATTAAGGTAAATCGTCATTTTCTCGCAAACGAGTATGGTGACCTATCATTTTTTTCTGCTGTTTTGAATTGAGTAATAAATTTCTCTGTGTAAAATAAATATGGACCAATTCTCAGTGTAGAACAAAAAGCAAACGTCGGAAACGTGAATCTAGCAAGCAATCGTGACTACAATCATGGTGCTATAATAAGGATTTATATGGGTATAAGCAAGGTGCTGTTGCTCCTAAACGAACATGGGACCCCTCATTTTTATTTCAAAATTTACGTTCCTATAATATAAACAATCAATAGGCAAAGTTTCACAAAAATCTCAGTGCAGGTTCTATTTCAGTGGAATGACCCTAAGTGTAAAATACGCGATGAAACGATTGTTTACAGTAAAAAGAAAGCTAAAGAACGGAGATCGGTGCTGGTCAGTTTAGCGGAAAGACTTAAGGGTGTCGAGTAAAATGCGACAAGGGTCCAACACCTGAAAATCTTAATGACTTAGACATAATTCAAACAGAATATGATCCCCATTATGATTGTTACCCAGGGAATAATTATAAGATCCAGGCAGAGTTAACTGGTATGAACAGGGGGATTTCACTGGCCTGGGTACCAGTACATGGGGCTTGGGACCAAGTTGGCAAAGAGACTGAAACGAGGAGACCCAGGCATCAACCGACTGGACAAGATCGCCAAACAACACGACATCGATTACAGTCACGCTAAGAATTTGCAAGACAAGTGGAAAGCGGATACAAAGATGATCAAGGCCATAACGAAGTTACCAGGGAAACGCACTTTCACCGAAAAAATTGTCAAGAAAATCATGAAAGCGAAGAAAGCGTTAAAATTTTTAAGTAAATGTCTCTGTGCCTTTGCTAGAGCTCATGTTGTCATTATTCAACAAAAGTTGACAGGAAATATCAGACTCTGTGTTCCTTGATAAAGCAAAGTTTATTATCAAAACCCTGATTACAATGTGTGTGCTCTATTATAGAAACCAGGCTTTTTACTCCGCGAACACGGAAACGAGATTAATAACGTCATTCCTCCACTGTCAACGGGCCGGGGCTTCTGGTTACCATGGATACGTCCAACTCAAGAAAACAATAGAACTCTTTTCCATAACAATACCTTTTCATTTGCATCACAATACGTGTCAAATCCGTACTGAACTAGCCCATGCCACTACTCAATCCCCCCTCACATTTTATTAGGTTTCTTTATTGATATTTTAGTGCTGGTCATTTTCTTTTGCAAACTTGGTGGGTCCTAAATGAGTCGTTTTTTGGTTGTGGGTTTTGTTGACTTATTCAGTTCCCACGAGTCGGGCCGTTGAGATGTGAACAGGTTTTCAGCAGCTATGCGGCGGTCTTCTCCTTCTTCCCAGCTGTCGATTAGCCTCGCCTGCAGGGGTCCGTACCGCTTCCGCTGGACCCTCTCCAGTTTTCTATCTGACTCAAGCCTGATGGTGACGGCTGTAAGTCTTACCTCTCTGTCCAGAAGCTCGAACCAGGAGTACAGAGGTAATCCGCACTTCCCACTCGCACGATGATTCAAAGCGTTGTGTCATTCCTCGATGTCGTTGTTGGTTCTGATGGCCTGCTAGTAGACGCTCCAGTTATTTGGAAGGAATACTGTGCATTCAATCCACTGTCATCTGATGTAGGCGACATGGTTGTAAAGGTGCTCTGTTTGTGCTTCAGCTTGCAGGCGAAAGAACATAGGGCTGATCTGGTGGTGAGGCAAGAACGGAGGGGCGATTAACTTTCTGATGTATTTGTAGACCGCATCGTCCTCAGAATAGCCGGGCTCTCTGCAGGCTGAGCTCTTGCACCTGAAAACAAACATAGACAAACGCATTAGTTCCGTAGTCAAGAAGAAAGAGAAAGAGTTGAAAGAAAGAGTTGAAAAGTCAATAATTTATGCATATTTATATAAACCATTGATATCAAACCTCAACTAAAAATACTTATATCGCGTGTTGCGTGAGATTCGTAACGAATGTTCGAACGTAAGTTCTTCTTTATTTATCTGATCTTCGCCAATAAATCATTTATATATATGTGCGAATGTTCAGTTGAAACTAATTGCGATAACGTACCTTCCTCCACACGGCTTGCGTCCAGTGGAAAACGCATCCCTGAGTGGACACAGCTGGCAGGATCGTTCTTAATGCCGCCCACAGCGCCTTTTCAAAGTATTGGGTAACTTGTTTGACGGTTGGCTAGCATGTAAGCAGTTCGATGATCATCTTTAGTTCTGGGAAAATAATGTGACAAGACGCTGAGTTACATGAAACTTCATAATAATGCTCAGTTTTTCCCTAAAATTCTTTCTTCCCAGGAGTCGCACAAATGCTGGGATATTGATTAGTATACAAACACTTTGCGCGTAATCAAACAAAGATATTTCGACTCAATGGCTCTTTAACTTCGCAAATGATTAATAAAAAGGTTTTACAGGCGGTTTATACTCTACTCTACTCTGGATGGTTTATAAAGTTTTCAAGCACGGTCGGCCCACGATCGATCAATGGTCTTTGTTAGTCTTTTAGTATTGTTGTTGTTTTATTTTTTTGTTGTTGTTTTGTTGTTTTTTTATTTTTTATTTTTATAATTATATTACATGCATTTCATTACATTTAAAAAACAGGAACTTTTACACACGCACTGTAAAGTACTTACTTACATTACATACTACTTGACTCTACACCGACATTGTATATTACACTACCAAACACTACTACACTACTTAGTAAGTTACTTAATTACTTTACACACCACCTGACTCTACTTTACATCCACATTGTATACACACCACTACACACTAATACACAACTTATATTTAACACCCGAAAAAGAAATAAATAAATAAATAAATAAGGTTTACAAGGCTTACAATACTACTTACGTTTTCTAATAATACAGAAAAATAATACAATAAAAAATACACAAATAAGTGTCTCTAATTAATGAGAGGCTTCCACTTTCCGTCGTGGATTTTAAGTCGCTTGTTCGTCATGGCTATAGATCTTTCAATTGATTCTATGTGATCTAATTTTATTATGAGATAACGCAATGATGGTAAAATTATTCTTCAGACGTCTGTGGTAGATGACTAGTTTTCCAGCGAGGATAATATGATTTAATTAAAAGCAACCAATGAGACCTTTTTTGCGTGCCCTCAAAATTTCCCATGCATTAACCCGTGTAAAGAACATTAACTTAATTTGTCCATCGCCTTTCCTTAAGTCAATCACAATTGACAGCGAAGTACCGGATCTTTGACCGCGTACAAATCGTGTCTCAACCAAGACAACGGGTATATTAACAAGTTCTGCATCATTAATATGCAATGTAATAAAGATAGAGGATAATCTTTCTAATCTTTCATATTTTTGAGAAATGGTCCAGAAACTAAACAAGTGAATTAGCCATTGACCATAATATATAGATTTAGGCCAGCCCAAAAGCGTAGCTCCTGGGCCGGGTTGTTCAGAGCCCAATTAAGCTAACCCAGGGAAAGGTAGAATTTTGATTTGAGTTTTGTGACTTTGCAGTGAGGTTTTCCGTATATTGTTAATCCTGAGTCAGCGTTAACCGGTTTCGGAACAATCCTGCCCTGTTTTCAACAAGTTAACCTGACATAAGCCCGCGATTCAATCGAAAACCAGCACTCGGTCAGCGGTCAACCTAAAAAAAACACGTGACCTCAATTAGCTGTAAACTTGAACCCGCGATATGGTCACTTGATACTGGTCAGCAGATACCTTGTTTTGACAGGTGTCAATTGATCGTAACATGGATGTCCAATATCAAAGAAGTACACGGTAAACCAAGGCTGCATGTCTCTTGTAGGCTTTGGTAGATTGTGCCCGAAAAGAAAGCATATTATGCTTTTAGCAGTGCTCATATTTTTTAGAAATTATGCCAAAATTATGCTACTTTCTGAAAATTATGCTCTCTGTAACCGAAATTATGCTACTTAGATTTTAAGAAAAATAAAGATCACCAGTAGCTTAACAGCCTGCGACATGTTTTTTGGAAGCCAAGTGGTTTTTGAGAATGCTCTTTTTAGAGCTCAGTATCTCCTTACACCCATTGCAAAACAGTATTCCACCTCGAAGACACAAATTTTCCCCTAGAAATTCTTCGATTCGATCACGAGGACTCATGTTCTTTGGATCTGAGTTACCTCTTTCCTTGTACTTTCCGGTATTACTTTTAGGAACACGTTCTCTAGAGATTGAAGCTCTCGGTACGGTACTGGAAGTGCTGAAAGGGCTGGAAATGCTGGAAGTGGATGTACTCGAGGACGACGCCATCTTTGATCTGAGGCCTGAAGGGCCGAGCCGCCGAGCCATAAGCGTGGTGGCCTGAGGAAAGTCTAAGTCTCTCAGATATGCACAGGGTTACCTGGAGTCTGCCGGACCATATTTGACCATGGGCCTTAGCACAGACCTCAATATTTTCCAAAAACAATACAGAAATAAAATACAAAGTGAATTATTCGAGAACTATGATGGGTGTTTTTTTTTTTTTTTTTTCAACGCATAAAAGCTCGGATTATGTTAGCAGTGCTAAACTGAAATAAAAGCTTAAAATAATGCTCGTTTTGCTAAATTATTCTTAAAATTATGCTAGCACAATCTACCAAAGCCTAGTCTCTTGCCGTGTTTTCACGAGAGAGGTTTACTACGGCTACCGTGCTTACTGAGGTTTTGTAACTAATATTAGAGGAGCTGTTTGCACGAAACTAATTAAGTAAAGTAGGCCGCATACAACGGACGATTTGAGGTTTTCTCGGAAAGCAAGTGCTGCAATGCTGCTATTGGAAAATTATAAAATTTGAGTTTACTCCAATGCCGAACGCAGATTGCTGTCAATTTGCTTGCTATGATGTCGAGCCAAACTCTCCTTAAATGTAAAGCTTTGTAGATGAATAGTGGAAAGGAAATTTTGATATCTTGCATAGCCTCTTCCCTCAAAAACCCTGAAACGGCATCTGCCACGGAGCCCGGGCTACGTGAACGTTTACCGGTACTTCTTCTTAATTTCGGGGCCGCTTTAAATTCAAACATTTGCTTTTCTTCTCCATTGACCTCAATTATGATTTTTTTTTCTCTCTCTATTTCTGGTAGGTCTTCTTCTAGTTGCGCCTGCCTGTACACTCTTACTGAGCTACATGTACTGAGCTTCTAACAGTAAGGAAACGCTTACGGCACTTGACGATGAACGGGAAACAGTAGTCCGGGATTCCTTTGCCTAAACATGAGTTTATTTAGCTTTTTTGCCCGTTGACTTGAAACCTACTTACATTAGGAGGAATCTTCGTGCATTTTTCTCTTCTTTACGCGCGCTGCACGCGTAAACACTTCTTGCCAAGATATCGCGACAACGTCTGCTTTTCCTCGGTTACCGTCGGTTACTGAGCTAAACCATGCCTGATGAGGCGTTCAACTGTCGACAAACCTAGGTTGGCTTACTTTTGATTCTGCCGCCATTAACCGAGGTTTGCTGCTGTGTTTACACGATTAAAAATTTCACTTCAGTAAAGTTAAAACAAAACAAAGGTAAACATCTCTCGTGAAAACACGGGCTCTGTCAACCTATTATTTGGAGTATGGCTGCCATGTTGCGCGACTCCGTCGTCGTCGCCGTCGTGCGTACGCGCCCACGAGCAATACCAATTAATTTCCTAATATCGATTTCACTGATCCTTTCCGGCGTTCAAATATACTGCACCTGGCTAACCACATCAAATAGTATATTTGTCAAATAAAGCATGACGTTATGGTTATTTGACTGGTATCCACAACAACTAATTATCACAAGACGACGAGAGTTACTTTGTAATTAGCTGAAAGGCTTTTCCGTAGCTTTCATAACTTTTTCTCGGCGATAGGATCTTCTGTGTAGACCGTTACCCAATCATTTTGAGTTTCCTCGACTATCATTTGAAAAAAAAACCTTTTACTTCCGTGCTTTTTTAAGCTATTACAGGTGGGAAAAACACACGGCAAACGGATCCTAAAGGGCCTACATTTTCCAAGTCATGAAATGAGAAAAAGTAAATTTGTTGCGGTTGTGTTTAACTATGGGAAATTTCGGTGCAGATCAGACATTTTAAATCGAGGATGCAAGATTACTTAAATATTTCAGGGAATCTTGGCATCTCTAAAGTTTGTTAACGTAGTATTTTAAATAGGTATAAATTCCTCTGATATTTTATTTTTTGTGTCCACGTTTAGTGGTTTCCGTACTGCTTATTTCAGTTTGTCATTTAAATGGATGTTTTAAACGTTGATTTCTCATTTCATATGAAAAATTGCTATGTTGCTATGGCAATTAGTGTTGGGTTGATAATTTACGGTTCCACGGTTGTCATCGCCTGGGTTGGTAATGAGGATAAGCTCCCATACATTGAGCAAGTCAAAAATCCACGTTTGTGAGCTTAACTTTGTGACCATGGTATTAAACTGGTTACAGGCTCGGACAATTATATATTAGAATTTTGAGAGAACGCGCGTGAAGTTATTTCTCGATTTCACTCGTCACCATTTCATTACCCATACATATTTCAGACAACTTTTTAGACGTTGTGGAGCTGATTTCAGAGATGGGGCCACACAGCTCCGCCAAGTATGCAGTCTCACCCCCCCTCTCCCTCAACCCGCCACACAGACAAACGAGCTTTGCCTCAAGAGTCTCTTGATTTTTATTTTGACAAATCATTTCACCATACACTGGGTCTACATCTGCAACAATATAAGTCACGGTAAAGTTTAGAGTCCCATACATTTAACTTAAGTTTATAGGAAGTACGACTTGGCGGGCTTGAAACCTAAATACAAACTTTCTCATTTCCTTCTGTCGCCAGCAGTAGATCAGTGGGTTAAGAAGCGAATTGAGTATGCCAAAGGTACGAATCCACGGAGTGTAGGCATAAAATAATTTTAATTTCGTGGGGTTTACACCTGGCGGAAGCGAAACTATCCATAAAGGATAAAACGCCATTGGGAGAAGGCAAAACACGACCGCGCCGACTATATACACAGTAGTCTTGAGCGCTTTGCTCTCTTTAGCGAATCTTTCCACCTCTTCTTGCGGCAGCTGTTGGGTTTTGATTTTCTTACGCTGGCGAAGCGTTTCACGATACAAAATCACATAAGAACATGTCATAAAAAGGACACATGAAATCAGAATGATAGCTAATGGAAAGTTCATATAAAATATAGTTCCTTTACTGTAGACTTGTGCCAACATCTCAGTTGTCCCCCAAATGGCAGCTAAGATCCAAAGCACGGTTACAGCATGCTTTATGTTCTGCTTCGTAACAACATAAGGATAACGCGTGAAGAACTTGATAGCTATTAGCCTCTCGCCCGTAACCAGCATCAGATGAAGCGAGGAAAACGCGAAGGCGGTGCGTAGACATGAATTGTGAAAACGGGTTGCGTCCGTGGTTTCCTGGCTCGTCTTCCCAAGTAACTGGAGCGTTTTCCACAAAATGAACGATGGCTGGACCAGAAGACCTGTTAACACCGCGTCAGTCGCCGCTAAACAGCCCAGCAAGATATTGGTGTTAGTCTGGAGTCTTGGTCTTCTCTTGACGGCCAATATCACCAGCACATTGAGCAAAACTGTCAAGGGACAAGAGATTCCGTTAATGATAACAGTACTGATCAAGCTAACTAGCACTGGAACATTTTGTGTGTCGCCTTCCGTGGCCATTTCTATAACGCTTGCAAAATTTGATCCGGAGAAGTTGATTGATATCAAGTCGAAAGCGTAATGGAACTGAAGCGCTCCAGGTTGTTATTTTCTTGTCCTAGTTGCTCTGATATACCGCCACTGTAGCGTTTCCACTCCAAATTTTCTCATGCATTAACCTAATTATATATCTTAACCTAAAAAGAAGATGAACTTAATTTCTTCGTTACCTTCCCTTACGTGAATTACGAGTTGAGTGTGAAACGATTTTTGAGGTGTTCCATTATCCTGGAAGTTTTTGGTGTGCCGATAAATTTACGTGAAGTATATTTCATGTACAAATCATGTGTCTCGGGGAGGCAATGTAATTATCCAACTTGACTTAAGGCCGGCAGCGGAAACCTTAAAAAGAGAGGCCATTAGTCAGAAAATTGTGTTGGCAACTTACCAACTGTTCATGACATATCTCTCCCATGTTTCAATTATTTTTATTTATAACACTTGGCTGATTCAATTTGCCGCTTATTTTGAAGACCGTGGTACAGGTGTATAATTTCTCTTCAGTGAATATCAACCGTACCACTTTCCCCTTCCACCTCGAGAAATAATTTCTATTGATTATTAATTGAAAATCTCTTTCTTACAGGCAGACGGCAAAACTTTTAAAACCAATGTAGCTCAATGTTTAACTAACTGCTTACAAAAATTTTTGCCGATGATAATTTTGAAATGGCTCTGGAGAGGACAACGCAGATTGACAGTCAAAGTAGGCTAGACGAATAATTTTATAACGATGGATCAAACGCATAAAAAAGGAAGAATGAAATTGAAACCCGGCAATGCAACAAACTTGGATAACCGGAGCACATGATTTTTAGAAATGCGCCGCTCAGCCGAGCGATCTGCAACAGGACGAATTTTGTCCTGAATCTGGATACTTTTTTTGAATTATTTTTTCCAAGAAATAACAAATGGCATACCTCAGTTTGAAATGGCAACTTACTGGAATATTTTGATGGTAAAAACTAAATAGATCATTAGATTGCCAAGTGAACCCCCAAACAATTTTCAAGATCTAGAGGAAGTGAGTGTATAACAATGTCCTGATGTATTTTGTTTCTTTAATTTCCACGTCAATGTCTCGTTCGAACTGAGAGAAAAGTACTACGACCCGGGTACTATTGTTACACACTGATGTATCTTTCCGTTGATTAATTAAAGCTATTTAATTATTCAGTAATTTTCAAGCTGTATTTAAACTTTATGTTTCCAAGATTTACTCGAGCAGGAAATTATCAGATGGGGAAATACATGTCTATGAGTATCACAAGGTACACGGAAATTTCCATTTACCTTTTGTTATGTGCCGCAATAAACGTACATGGAAATTTCAATGTACTTTTTCTTATGTTTGGCCATAAGGTACATGGAAATTTCCATGTACTTTGTCTTATGTGTAACCATTAGGTACATGGAAATTTCCATGTCCTTTTTCTTATGTGTAACCATTGGGTACATGGAAATTTCCATGTCCTTTTTCTTATGTGTAACCATTAGGTACATGAAAATTTCCATGTGCTTTTTCTTATGTGTGTAGCCATAAGGTACATGGACAATTCGTGTACCTTTATTGGGTGTGTGGACGAGTTACTCTGAAATTGTCATGTACTTTTGTAACCGTGAGAATTTTTGGGAACATTTCTTGTGATGACCACTAACTTTGCCAGTTCTTTCCTAACTTCGCAAAGAAAAGAACATTTTCGGTGTTTAGGTACCATTAAAAGAGATAAGAAACATTTTTTTGGCAAATAATCAACTCTAATCATGAGTTCTTGCCAGTTTTGATTACCCCATAGCAGAAAGCTGGGTTATCGCACTAATTCTTACCAGTAGGTTTTGGTAAATATATTGACAATTTAGTAAATTTGTGTCATAACTTTTCTTAAAGCTTCGCTTCTGGCAAATTTCTTAGGGATTCGCTGTATTTTTACCGGTTGACGTTTTCCCCTAGTTTGGCCATATTTATGCCTTTAAGGCTAACTTGCGCCAAACTTTTTATCAGCCTGGCAAAATAATGGTCCAAAACATCCTTTTCTGGCAGATAAGTCATTTTTTTATGGCAAAATTAACGCCCAATAGCCAAATTCTTGCAAGAAATTGTATTTTAGAATATCCCATTTTTTTTAGAACGTGTTAATGTTCTTATTTGATTTTGTATCGTGAAACGCTTCGCCAACGTAAGAAGATCAAAACTCAAAAGCTAGAAGAGGTGAAAAGATTCGCGTAAGAGAGCAAAGCGCTCAATACTACTGTGTACACAGTCGGTGCTGGTGCGTTTTGCCTTCTACCAGGCGCGTTTTTTCTTTTATGGGTAGTTTCGCTTCCGCCGGGTGTAAAACTCACGAAGCTAAAATTTATTTATGCCTTTCACCATGAATTTTCGCCTTTGGCATATTCAACTCGCTTCTTAATCATAATCCACTGATCTACTGCTGGCGGCGGAAAGAAATGAGAAGTTAGCATTTAGATTTCAAGCCTGCCAAGCCGTACTTGCCGTAAAGTTAAATATATGCGACACTAAAGTTTACTGTGATTTATATTGTTGCAGGTGTAGACCCAGAGTATGACAAAATGATTTGTGAAAAATTAAAATTGGGAAACTAATCAAGACATTGCTAATTTTCATAAATTGTATCAAATTTGGAAATCGAAAATGGTAAATTTTAAGCTTAGTCCTCGACACTAGCGACATAACGACATGAACATAACAACATAAGACGGACGTGATGCCGTTATGTTTTCAGTGTGAACATCCTGACATAATGACATAATAGCAACATAACAGTTTGAACATAACGACATAAGGGAAAATAGCGTGGTTCACACTAGCGACATAACGACATAAGGAAAAGATTAGTTTTATCTTTATTTCGTTATGTTCATGCTATTACGTTGCTAATATGTCATTATGTCTACATGTTCACACTACAAACATAACGTCGTTTTTACGTCGAGATAACGTCCTTTTTATGTCGTTCGTGACGATATCGTTACGTCGCTAGTGTGAACCAGGCTTTAACTGATTTTTCCTCATGTCTTTATGTCGATGTTGATATTACCAACATAAGCGATAATGTCGTTCTGTTATTTTTGTGGTTCTGTCGTAACCAAACATTACAGAGCTCAGCGTGAAACAAAGGTCGTGATGTATTTGCGTGGCGGGCGAGGGAGGAGAGGGTGGAGCGAGATACTTTCCGGAACTTTGGTTTCAATCCAATTATATTCTTAACATCCTATTACCCAATCTCTAAAATCGGCCGATTCTAAAAAGCACTGGAGAATTTTTCGCGTCGCTTTCTGTTGCCTTTTCTGTAGCGTTTAATTAGTAAACTTTATGAAGACATGATTGAGGGTGAACTTTGGTACGAATAAGTTAGTTGGTATCGAGTCTAGAGCGTAATGGGGCTGTGGTGCTTAGGTTATTTCCTTGTCCTAGTTGTTCTGATGTACCGCCACTTTAATGTGCAATATGTTTGCCCTCCAAATTTTCCCATGCATTAACCTATAAAGAAGACTTACTTAATTTCTTTATGGCCTTTCCTTACGTCAATCAATATTGACAGAGAAGTGACGGATCTTTGACCGCGTGCTAATCACGTGTCTCAACCAAGACAACGAGTAAAATAACAAGTATTGCACCGTTGATAAGCAATTTAATAAAGATAGCGGATAATCTTTCTAATCTTCCATTATGAGAAATGGTCCAGAAACTCTAAATAAAAGCAAGTGAATAAGCCATAAATCATATTTAATTGCCTGTATTTGTTGTCCTACTTGACATCAAACCAATTAACTTCCTAATATTTTACTAGCCTGGTAATATTTCACCTGGCTAACCGATCAAATAGATCAAATAATATATTGGTCAAATAAAACATCACGTTATGACTTTCATCCACAACAACTAATCACAAGACCACGAAAGTTACTTTGTAATTACCTAAGAGGCTTTCCTGAGTATAGTTTTCATAACAACTTTTGCTCGGAGTAGGAATTTGTTTCTATAATCTTATGTGTACACCGTAACTCAAACATTTTGTGTTTTGTCGATTATCATTTGAAAAAATATAAACCTTTGGCTCCCGTGCCTTTTAAACTTTTCCCAAGATTTAAAACGAGGCAAACAAGTTTGTTGCGGTTGTTTTAAACTGGTTTAACTATGGGAAATTTCGGTGCAAATCAAACATATTAAAACGAGGATGCAGGATTACTCAAATATTTCAGGGAATCTTAGGAGCTAGAAAGGTTGTTGGCGTAGTAGTTTAGTTAGGTTTAAATTCCTCTTATATTTTATTTTTTGTCTCCGTTTAGTAGTTTCCGCACTGCCTATTTCAGTTTGACATTTAAATGGTTGACAAATTCCAACGTTGATTTCTAATTTCATATCAAAAATTACAATATTGCTATGGCAATCAGTGTTGGGTCCATAGAATAATTTATGGTTCCACGGTTGTCATCGCCTGGGGTTAGTAATGAGGATAAACTCCCATACAATAATGGCAAGTCAAAAATCCACGTTTGTGAGCTTAACTTTGTGACCATGGTATTAAACTGGTAAAAGGCTCGGACAATTATATATTAGAATTTTGACAGAAAGCAGGTGAAATTATTTCTTGATTTCACTCGTCACCATTTCATTACCCATACATATTTCAGATACCTTTTTAGACGTTATGGAGCTGATTTCAGGGATAGGGCCACAAAGTTCCGCCAAGGATGCAGTCTCACCCCCTTCTCCCTCAACCCGCCACACAGACACACGAGCTTTGCCTCAAGTGAGTCTCTTGATTTTTAATTTGACAAATCATTTCACCATACACTGGGTCTACATCTGCAACAAGATAAATCGCTGTAAAGTTTAGAGTCCCATACCCCATACTTTTAATTTAAGTTTACAGGAAGTACGACTTGGCGGGCTTGAAATCTAAATACAAACTTTCTCATTTCTTTCTGCCGCCAGCAGTAGATCAGTGGATTAAGAAGCGAGTTGAGCATGCCAAAGGTGCGAATCCACGGTGTAACGGCATAAAAGAACTTTAATTTCGTGGGGTTTACACCCGGCGGAAGCGAAACTACCCACAAAAGAATAAACGCTGCCGGTAGAAGGCAAAACACAACTGCACCGACTATATACACGGTAGTCTTAAGGGCTTTGTTCTCTTTAACGAATCTTTCCACCGCTTCTTGCGGTAGCTGTTGGGTTTTGATTTTCTTACGCTGGCGAAGCGTTTCACGATACAAAGTCACATAAGAACATGTAATGAAGAGAACACACGAAATCAAAATGATAGCTAATGCAAAATTGAAGTAAGATAAAAGACTGTCGCTATAAATTTGTGCCAACATGTCAGTTATCCCCCAAGTGATAGCTAAGATCCAAAACACGATCACTGCGTGCTTTATGTTCTGCTTTGTAACGACATAAGGGTAACGCGTGAAGAACTTGATAGCTATTAGCCTCTCGCCCGTAACCAGCATCAGATGAAGCGAGGAACACATGAAGGCGGTGCGTAGAGAAGAATTGTGAAAACGGGTTGCGTCCGTGGTTTCCTGGCTCGTCTTCCCAAGTATCTGGAGCGTTTTCCACAAAATGAACGATGGCTGGACCAGAAGACCTGTTAACACCGCGTCAGTCGCCGCTAGACAGGCCAGCAGGATATTGGTATTAGTCTGGAGTCTTGGTCTTCTTTTCACGGCCATTATCACCAGCACGTTGAGCAGAACTGTTAAGGGACCAGAGATTCCGTTAATGATAACAGTACTAATTAAAGTAACTAGCACTGGAACATTTTGTGTGTCGCCTTCCGTGGCCATTTCTATAGCGCTTGCAAAATTTGATCCGGAGAAGTTGAGTTGATATCAAGTCGAAAGCGTAATGGAACTGAAGGGCTCCAGGTTGTTATTTTCTCGTCCTGGTTGCTCTGATGTACTGCCTCTGAAGTGTTTGCACTCCAAATTTTCCCATCCATTAACCTAATTGACCTAACAAGAGGATTAACTTGATTTCTTCGTTGCCTCCCCTTGCGTCAATTCAACGAGTTGAGAGTGAAAAGAGTTTCGAGGTATTCCATTATCCTGCAAGTTTTTGGTCTGCCGATAAATTATGAGAAGTATATTTCATGTACAAATCAGGTGTCCGCAACTTGACTTAACGCCGGCAAAACAGCGGAAACCTTAAAAAGTAAGGCCATTGGTCAGAGAATTGTATTTGGGCAACCGACCAGCTGTTCATGACTTATCTCTCCCATGTTTCAATTGTTTCTATTTAATACTGACTTGCCGGGCTAAGTGAATTTGCTGTTATTATTGAAGACCGCAGTACAGGTGTATAATTACTCCGTTATTTTCTGTTCAGTGAATTTCAACCGCTTTCCCCTACCACCTCGAGAAACGATTTTCATTGATTATTAATTGAAAATTTAATTTTTTTTAATTTGTCGATGATAACTGTGAAATGGAGAGGACAATGCAGATTCAACATTCAAAGTAATACACGAAAATGGGATCATTTTGATTCTTGAGCTTCCTGATATAATTAAAAAATGTTATCTGAAATATTTTTCCATGTTCCGTTTTTCCCGTCCCGAACAGCGGCTACTAATCGACCCTCGTTGCTTTCTGTTCTAATTAGAATCTAAATGTTTTTCTGATCTTTCCCTTCGTTTCATACGTCTCACCTGTTCAACTAGATCAATCAACAGCATTAACCTTATGTACCTGACAACACGGTTATTTAACAGGCATTCATGACAACAAATTAAGAAACGGAAAACATTTTTCGTCTTTTTTGTGGAGTCACAGAAACGAGAGTGGAAATTTTTGACAACGAGAAATGCTGTTGGAATTCAAGCCACGGGCGAGTGTTTCCACAACTTTTTCGAGTTCTCCAAAAATTTTACTGGGGTATCTATAACTCGATCGAAACAGACAAAATGTTTTTTTTATTTCTTTTAGAAGACACGGCGAGAAAACGACTTAGGAGGAAATCACTTGTCGATCACCAAAACGTAAATTCTCTTTATAACCGCCATCACTACGTCAACAGCTCGACCCAGTTCTCTCCAGCTCATGCCAGTTATGTGTTTCTTTCGGGTTACATAGAAGTATTGTCTCAAGTATGTATCTGTTATAGTTATTTCGTGTAAAAGTTTCTGATTTACCGCTACGATAAGTGGCAACATGTTTCCACTATATTTTTCCCATACATTAACACGGATAACAGGTCAACTTGATTTCATTATAATAGCTTTTTACTGTGCTTCTTTTTCCTCGAGTCAGTAAGCAGTTGACAGTGAAGTTACTTTTGAGGTGATCCATGGTAACCCTCAATTTTTGGTTTTGCTGATAAATTTTTGTGAACTATTTTAAGAAAACCATGCGGTACCACATAACAAATCATGAGTCTCGGGAAGGTAATTATGCAACTTAACTTGACGCCGCCCAAACAGTGGAAAACTTAAGTGGAGTGAAGCCATTAGTCAGAGAATTGTATATGTAACTGGCCAACTGTTTGGCGTCGATATGTCTCATGTTCCACTTGTTCATATCATTATTTACACTTAATTAATTGTTCTAATTTGAAACTCTGTTTTCTCGCGGGCATATCCTGCCTGATTCATGCGTTTTGCCGATTGTTGTTTATGTAGTTGTTTAATTTTTTTCAATGAGTAATTTTGGAAACGATGGATCCAATACAACAAACTTGGATAACCGAAAAACATGATTCCTAGAAATGCGCCGCCGCCTAGACGAGGAAACTGCAAGAGGACGAATTTTGTTCTGTAGCTGGATACTCTTCTGAAATATTTTTTTTACCAAGAAACTACAAATGCAGATTATGGTCAACAAAAAAACCAGAAAATATCAAAACATTGAGGTCCTCTAAGAATAAAGTTGTTGTTTTCTCTTCATGATCGCATACACAAGCCAGTAACGTAATTCTTGCATTCAAGACTCAAAACGCTCCGTCGAACTGATTTGAAACGTATTTTTTGCAAATAACAATTTCTCGAAGCTCTCTCTCATCAGTGTTCTGTTCGTGGCTGGCTAAACGGCCTGCGAACAAGGAAATCTCAACACCCGACTTCACTACATTTTCTACACAGTCAGTCGCCACTACGCTTCCCCCAGCTTTGCAAAGTCTCAAAGATAAGGTTGCACAGGTCTAATTCTAGCGCAAGTTGAAGGCTTGTTTTCTGAGGTTTGACCTGGCGAATAAAACTATCCGAATACAAAAGCATCCTCGAGCCTAAGGCGGATGGGATGAAGCAGTTTGAGAAAACTTTGCTAGTTATAGAAACATGAGAAAACATCAGCACAAAACATATGCACTCTGTGGTTGATAGAAGTCTATAGTTTGGATTTCGACAATGTTCACATGATAGTAGCATTGTTCTCAATTTCTAACAAAGTTGCAGAAAAAACATAGAAAAACAGCTCTTTCCGTCAAAGCGTAAAAGCAATTTTTCCGCAAATTGCTTTTACGGAATGATTCGGTGCATCACTGAGCCGATATTCCTGCGCTTCTGATGATTCTGTAGACAAAACCATGAACAAAATTGAAAGGCAACAAAAAAAAAAATCAGGTTAACAATTAACTTCCGAATAACTCGGCCTAATTGATCGAAAAATAGCCGACTTATAAAGTCAGAAACAATTAACCCGCGGATAAATTATCGGAAAATGCTTGCAATCGAAAGTGACGGCACAACGAGACCGCAAATAAGAAGATCACCGAAGAAGTTCACTTGATTACGCTTTCGTCTCGACAAGGCAAACCTCTCCCGCGTTACAAAGATAATATGACCATGCAAGGCGACACACGAAATGCTCTGCCTGATGTTACTTACGTCATCACTAGCATCATTAACGGAATCTCTTGTCCCTTGACAGTTCTGCTCAACGTGCTGGTGATAATGGCCGTGAAGAAAAGACCAAGACTCCAGACTAACACCAACATCTTGCTGGCTTGTTTATCGGCGACTGATGTCTTAACTGGTCTCCTAGTGCAGCCGTCGTTTGTCTTGTGGAAAACGTTCCAGTTACTTGGTGTGGACTACACTGACACGATTTTTGAATTGCACGATTCGTCTCTTCGCACGGTGATAATATCTTCAGCTCTTCATCTGATCTTTGTAACTTTCGAAAGACTTGTAGCCATAAAATTTACTATGCACTATCCTTCCATTCTCGAAAAGAGAAGCATCAAGGTAGCGGTTATAGCGTTTTGGGTTACTGCTTCTATTTGTGGGCTATTTAGACTGACACTAACGAATTTAAAAGTTTTGTACACTTTTGTGGCTCTCGTTCTGATGTCGTGTATCCTTTTTATTGCATGTTCTTATGTTATTTTGTATCTTGAAACGCTTCGCCACCAAAAGATGATCAAAACCCAGCAGACGCCCCAAGAAGAAGTAGAAAGATTCGCCAAGGAGAGACAACCGTGTTTGTAGTCGGCGCTGTTATATTTTCATTTCTACCGTCGGCATTCTTTCTCGTCGTGACAGCTTCAGGATTGCAAACACGGTCACCAAGTGCATTTCTTGCCTTTACATCGTGGCTTACCAACTTTAGCATGTTAAACTCGCTTCTTAAGCCGGTGATTTATTGCTGGCGACAGAAGGAAATGAGAAAGGCGGTATTTAGATTTTCGCATGAACATGTGCATCCCGCAAATGCTAACTAAAAGACCTGACAAGGTAGCTGTGTAAATAAAGTTTGGCAAAGTGTGGCCTACTATTTACTTTCGATAGATTGCGTAGCCTGTCCACTTAGTGTCCATTTTTCCTCTGCCGTCTGCTTCGCGATCACTGTCGCACTCAGCGCTCACTGTCGCGCGCGATTCGATTGTGCAGTCGCCAGAAAAAAATGTGGACAGCCTTTAAATTACTTTAAATACTGCAAGTAGAGTCATAATAACTGGGTTTGCGGAAATACACGGATTTGACCAAAAAATTCGTGGTCCGATGCCTTGCCTTAAAGTGACCATTTCGACTTCCGAATTTGGAGCTTCTTCATAACAGCGCATGCCTGTCTAGTTGTATGTTGTTGAGTTCAGGCTTTTTTTTTTTTTTTTTCACCTACCTAATTTGAATTCGGAGAGAGAAATGATTTGTGGATTCGGACTTAACAAAAATTGTTCACAGATAAACTGATTCGGCCACATTCAATTTGGCTGAGAGAAGCGGCTTGGAGCATTGACATCACAAGTGCATTACACAGTACTAAGTGTTCAGTTTGACCGAAATGAAATCGTCATAATAGCCGTACTTACACCGGGCTTTTTGGGAAAGAAGCCAGCGCTAGTAGACCGTTCTTGAAAGAGCGGCGGAATCGAGCCTAAAAACAGAAATGAGAGCGTTTTTTTATTATTATTTATTCGAGCGCACCCTAAAAGATACTCTGACAGCTTAAATTAGTGGCTTTTCGTCCTGAACACTCAAAGTGAGACCAGAATTCTTGATTTATACCCCTAAGCGAGACGACGAGGACCCCCAACCTTTTCATATGGATCCGGAGTCCCCCTTCTCCCTTTCCTGGGCTTCAGCCCCATTACATTTTGCACACTAAAGTGGCGGTACATCAGTGCAGCGGCCAGGACAAGAGTATAACAGAGTATAACATACAGAAGCGCTTCAGTTCCATCGCGTTTTTGACTCGATATAAGCTGACTTATTCAGATCAAAGTTTACAAATTAAACGTTACAGAAATGGCCTTAGAAGGTGACGGCAAAAATGTTCCAGTGCTAGTTAGAATTGAGCCGATTTCAGAGATTGGGTAACTGGTTGTTAAGAAATGAGGCTACAGGAATGAGGCCAGCAAGTTCTCTCTAAGGCCTCGTCTAAACGAAGCGGGAGAAATTTAAAAACGCTGCTATATTCCTTCGGTGAGGCCTACCGTCCACACTAATCAGTCACGAAAACGGAGCTTTTTGAAAACGCTCTTCAAGCCGGAGGAATTTGAAAACGCTGACTTTGCGTTTTTAAGGTGCGCACGAAAAATGGGTTTTTGAAAACAGAATTAATTTTGCGTGACGATGACGTTACAATAATCGTGTAATTTTCCTGCCCTAGTTTTCCTCAAACACAAATCCAACAATGATCGGTGATTGTCGCGTTTTCTAATTTCTCCAGCGTAGTGTAGACGGGACCGAAAGTTCCGAAAAGTATCTTGCCCCACCCTCTCCTCCCCCGACAGCCACGCAAATACGTGTACGACCTCGCAAGATGATTCCAAAAGTGTTAAAACTATGTTCTATCTCAGCAATTTCAAATGTAAGTTTCCACAATTCTCCTAGCTCTTTCCTTTAGTAATCCGACCTTCTACTCCCATGTTTTTCTTTACGTTCACTCAAACGAGATGGAGGCTACCTCGATAAACCTCGCGGTTCTATTTGCCTCCATGCACAAACTATATGCCATTGTCACCTTTAATTGTTATATATGTATCTTTTTTCTTTTTTGATGCTAATATTGTAATTTCAAAATGTAAGTGCAAAATAAAGTGAAGTTGAAGTTGAAGTTGAGCGCTGTAAGGTACACTGACATTTGCCACATTTTCGATTTCCTAATTTGTTACAACTTATGCAAACTAAACAATGTCTCGATGAGTCTCTCAATTTTAATTTTTTGTCGTACTCTGAATCTACATCTGCAAAGACATAAATCACAGTAAAGTTTAGAGTCTCATACATTTAACTTAAGTTTACAGGAAGTACGACCAGGTGGGCTTGAAATCTAAACACAAACTTTTTCATTTCTTTCTGTCGCCGGCAGATCAGTGGATTAAGAAGCGAGTTAAGCATGCCGAAAGTGGAAATCCACGGTGTAAAGGCATAAAAGGATTTCGAATCCGTGGGGTTTACACACGGCGGAAGCGAAACTACCCATAAAAGTGAAAACGCTGCCGGTAGAAGGCAAAATACAACAGCACCGACTATATACACAGTCGTCTTAAGGACTTTACTCTCCTTCGCGAATCTTTCCATCGCTTCTTGCGGTAGTTGTTGGGTTTTTATTTTCTTACGCTGGCGAAGCGTTTCACGATACAAAGTCACATAAGAACATGTAGTGAAAAGAACACACGAAATCAGAATGATAGCTAATACAAAATTCAAGTAAAATAAAAGACTGTCGGTATAGATTTGTGCCAAAATGTCAGTTATCCCCCAAATGATAGCTAAGATTCAAAACACGATCACTGCGTGCTTTATGCTCTGCTTTGTGACAACATAAGGGTAACGCGTGAAGAACTTGATAGCTATAGGCCTCTCGCCCGTAACCAGCATCAGATGAAGCGAGGAACACATGAAGGCGGTGCGTAGAGACGAATTGTAAAAACAGGTTGCGTCCGTGGCTTCCTGGCTCATCTTTCCAAGTAACTTGAGCGTTGCCCACAGAATGAACGATGGCTGGATAAGAACACTTGTTAACACCGCGTCAGTAGCCGCTAAACAGGCCAGCAGGATGTTGGTTTTAGTCTGGAGTCTTGGTCTTCTCTTGACGGCCATTATCACCAGCACATTGAGCAAAAATGTCAAGGGACAAGAGAGTCCGTTAATGATAACAGTACTAATCAAACTAACTAGCACTGGAACATTTTGTGTGTCGCCTTCCGTGGCCATTTCTACAACACTTGCAAAATTTGATCCGGAAAAGTTGTTTGATATCAAGTCAAAAGCACGATGGAACTGAAGCGCTCCATTGCACTGATGTACCGCCACTATAGTGTGCGAAATATTTTCACTCCAAATTTTCCCTACGCATTAACCTATAAAGAGGACTAACTTGATTTGCTAATAGCTTTCCCTTGCGTCCATGACGACTGAAAGTCGAGAGCCTGATTTTTGAGTTAATTTATTATCCCTCAAGTTTTTGTTCTACCGATAAATTTATGTGAATATATTTTAAAAGAAAACCATGCGCTACCGCGTACAAGTGGGAGGTAATTCACCAAGGACCAACGCGTATTTTTTAAAGTTCTGTACCATTAAAATCAATATAATAAAGATAGTGGATAATTAACAATTATTGAACAAGGTTGAGCAAAATACCGTCCTTCGGCATCGGCAAATAATTGATCTTTAAGACACTGACAAATCACGATATTTTTTGATAATCGAGTTCAATAATCGTTTTGCCATTCGATCACCGCGTTTGTTTTCATATTTAGATCACTCTCTGACAGCTCACTACCCTTTTTCACCCAAGTGCGTGGTTACAATTGCGCATGAGCAAAATATCATTTGCAGTCAAGCTCAATAAAAAAGACGGTATTACTCATGAGAGAACCATTATTTGAAGGCAGTTATTTTTAGTCCACGTAGTGGGCTGTAGTGGGCTCTCGGCCAATGAAAAGGGAGAAAAAATGCATCGAATGATACACGTAACATATCTAATCCTTCATTCTACTAAATAATCTATTAACCACATTAACTTAACAGTACAGTTTTTGATCCTTCTTGACATCAAACCAATTTAACATTTACTCATATTTATGTGAAATTGCTAACCCAGGCCTTGAACTAAAACTTCGGGCTGACAATATAATATGTACGCATTGCTGTCCTACGTTTATTTATCGAGCCCGCGATACGCCCCTCAGGACATGCGCCCTCTCGTCAAAACAAAATGGTGGACGTAAAGGAACTTTGTGATGATGGCTACCGATTAGCGATACAAGCAGTAGATTTAGACAAGATTGGCAGCGGAAATGCAGCCGCTTTTTTCTACATCGAGGCTGCAGAAGCTCTGATAAAAGCGCTGTCGTACGATCCCACTCTAGACGTGAAGGATAAAGCTTCGCAGTACATCAGGAGAGCGGAAGAGCTTCGTGCACAAGAGCAAGGTAGCGTTTTCTTCCTCATTGGATCCATGACGGTTCTGATGGAGTGACATGACACTGTAGATTGTTTCATGCAATTGATGATGTTGCAACAGATCAGCTGTTCTTTAAGCTTACTGTAATTTATTGAGCTTACATTTACACGTAAGTATCAAACATCTATCAGCTGATAAGCTTATAGTATAGGAATTAGCATTAACTGCTTAAACTTTTGAGTTTTGATTTTTTTTTTTTCAGGTTCAACAAGACCACCCTCTTCTTTTAAGTCTTCACAGCAGGTAATCCATCTATTTCCATAAATAAGAATTTATCAAATTACTCATTCGACTTATCAGTCCTTTAATATTAGAATGTTGTCTTTTTAATGACAACTTGTGCTGGAGCAACTTCAGAGTACCCGGCCACTTTATTTACATGTGCCGGTGTACTTTCAAGAACGAGGTATATAACAATCGTTGCTATTCTTATTCAATGCTGATGCTTTTTTGCTGTTGCAGAATGGCGTAGAAAGAGCAGAATTTCTTCTGAAGCAAGCACTTTATGAAGATGAAAGGGGCAGACCTAATGATGCACTGCCACTGTATACTGATGCAGCAGCACTCTGCATCAAAACAGTGAGTTGTTCGTATTTATGTCCTGGGCTTAATTGAATGGGGCACCATTATTATTATTACTCAAACTTTGCTTGTACCCTGGGCAAGTCATAGCTAGTTTACCTTTTTTTAATTTAGTTGGCAGGCAGTTTGCCTGAGCCTTGCCCATTGGCTAAATGAGAAATAAGAATTTTCTTGCCTGCCAGGAAAATCTAATTATTCCAGAAGACCAGATGGTATTTTTTTCAAGCCCTGGATTTCCACATTTTATTACCAAATGAGACCAAAGAAACAAATATATTGTCTGAAAAGATTCTGCAGAGAAGAATGGTGTTTCTTTCCTTTCTCGTGCAAGATCTAAAAACAAGTTCAGTTAATAACAAACTTCTGGTCCTTTAGTTTATAATTTCTTTCCTGTTATAGAGCAGTGGCCTATCAGATGATGATGACTTAAAGAAAAAACTTCATTATCTGGCTAAACAGGCAATAGAAAGGTACATGTAACTGTTATATGTGGATGTTAAAGAAAACAGCCAGACTGTACTGGTTTAATATGGATTAGCAAGCTACATAAATGCATGGCTCCACTAGCTCAGTGGTTTGAGCATCTGACTAATGTGTGGAAGGTCATTGTTTTGATTTCCATTGAGGAATTACATAGAGGATGTTACCTGGCAGCGCAAAGATATCAATTTTATTTCTGAGTGGTAAAATATTGTTTTTAACACGAGAAAATAAAATTCACTTCTTCATATCTTTTTACATACAAACTGACTGTTTGCACAAGGAACTGTGAAAAAGCAGGAATTGACATCATCAATATCTTCACTAGTGAGGATATGGAAAAATACACCACTCAGGTCCCGGATGTAGTTTCATATGAATTTTGCAAGTGTGGCATTTTCCAGTAAAACACTCTATATCTTTCTAATGTTTCTGAAGTGTTTTTTTTTTTTTGTACAATTTTAGATTGTAATGTGGGGTAATGCTACATTCTCTCTTGTCATGAACCTAAATGGTCCTTCCATCTACTTGCACATTCTTCCTGGCTGCTCTTTGGGAATTGGGTGGCTTTACATTTTGAATGTCAAAGTTCTTAAGGAACACTTAATAATATTATACACAAATTATGCAAATTATGAATCAATGTGCTGCGTGTACATTTGTAAGTAGAGAAACATTTGAAGAAATGATAGCATGACTGTTACAATCATTTCTTCTCAGAGCTGAAGCAATAAAAGGAATTTTGAACAAACCTGGAACCTCAACATCAGGGTCAGCATCAGTAACCAAAGGTGTAAAAGACCTCTCTCTGAGGTCCTCTGGAGAGTCCACTCCTGGGGGTAGTACTGGGGACAAAAGACCTCATCTTACTGTGAAGGAGCTGGATGTCTTAAAGTAAGAACCTACAATGTCTATACAGAACTTTATAAAATAACTAAGCTACATTACCGTGCGCACTCTCGTTGGTTGATAGGTGTGTTTGGATGAGAGTATGTAAACACAGTTGTGATGTTTTAGATTCACACGTATTTCTGACAATTACTTTATAAGAGCAATAGTCAAGAGCACTTTTTCCATGTTTATGTGGCCTCGTCGTAACACTTGGGGGCTGGGAGAATTCTCGAAAGTTACACAAACCTTCGACTATATCCTTGGGTTTTTATAACTTCTCAAATTCTCCCAACTCTCCTCGTGTTTAGATAAGGCTATGTACAGTAAACATGGAAAAAGTGCTCTATTGCTTAAGTAGTGTAAACTTTTCTAATTTTACCGTGAGTTTCCTAGATGATCCAAACAAAACGAAAGATTTCAAAGGATCTTCCTAAGATTTCTAAAGACATTTCAAGCGTTTGCAAAGACATTCGGAAGATTTCCAAAGATGTTTTAAACATTTCCCAGTTTCAGTTTCAAGATGAGTTTCTCCAAAACCAATGCTGTTAATTGCAAGTACTTTAATTGGAGAATTAAAGCTTATCATCATTTACAAGGATTTTTCTTTTCTTTTACTGGTGCAAATCTGAGTTTGTAGGTATACACATGTATGGTGTAATTCTGAAGACTAAAGGAATGTTTTCCTGTTTTTACAGTTTCCTTGTTTTCATACAGTACACCATGATTTTGTTTTTTTTTTTCATTATTATTATTATTATTTAAACATATCTGTCAGATTGCTTTCCCCCAAAAGCACCTATGTCAATGAATCAAACTTGACAGTTCAACTGAATAATGCATTAATACATGCACCTGTCATCCATTTGATATAATATTTTCAATAAAGTTATTAATTTTTTCAGTTATTTTTTAATTTACAATGTAAACATTCAAAAATACATATCCACCTGACAGGGGTTGTTATGTTGTATTCTTGTGCAAGAAAGGTTACTCTCACAGTGCCTCCGATCATGTGTCAAAATGTGGCTAGGTTATTTGCGATATTGGACTAACATCCCATCCAGCTAAGGAGGAGTTGTAGCTGCAATGCTTCTAAAAGTTGGAGTTATATGTTTGTCAGATTGTCCATAGGCAACATTGATTTTCTTATGTGTTACTAATTTTCAGGAAAACATCCTACATAAATGGCAAGCTGTTCCCCCCATGGCTGGATATTGATCTGAAGGAAAGATTTGCTTATCCCGATTATTACAGGTAACAATTAGACCTATCCAAAAAAAACACACATTTCCGAGTATTTAATTTTATTGCTTTAAGACTAGTAAGAGCAGAGTTTTTTTATCATTTCTTTTTCCATGAAAATTTAGCGGGTTTCAAAAACAACAATGATGAATGATTGATCTCATTATTTTAGTGACAAAGATGGACAGCTTGCTCTTTCACAAAAGCAAAAAGCTCGTTTTTCCAAGTGGTTAAGGTGAGCTATTATTATCCTATGTGTCAGTGAGTTTTAATACAGTCGATCCTCCATTAACTGCCACCTCTCTTCAATGGTCACTATTTTTAGCCCCAGCAGATGGTCCATGTATTCACTCTTATTTTAACTTCTCTACAACAGCCAACTCCCCACAATGGTAACGGCCACTAAAACATGTCCCGACAGCCAAAATAACTTCTTGACAACAGCCAGTTAATCAGTGACTGTTAAACAGTGTATGCAAAAAACATTGTTTTTATTGTAAAAGCTCACCAAACTTGATCTGTCTGTGCATAGTTGGTCTCTGTTTCTGTTTAGTTTCTGTTTTATTGATTTATTTTTATTGTTTTGTGTACAGTTTATATGCTAAAATAAGCTTTTTAAAAAAAGAAAGAAGAAGAAATGTTGCATCCCCAGAAAAAAGGTGTTGACAGTGTTTAAACCCTACCTCCCCATAATCGCCACCTCTCTACAACAACCACTTTCCTCTGTCCCTGAGGTGGCTGTTGTAGAGAGGTTTGACTGTATCATGTGCCAGAATGTAGGAGTTGCAAAAAGTAACTTAAAATATGTCAAGACTAGGAATGATTTTTAACTCTCGACTAGACCAACAGAACTATGTGAAAACCCAGAGATGATTTATGCCATATCCAGCTTCAGCATCAAACAGGTATAAATCCATTCACACTAAGTCTTTTAATTAGTTTACTGACAGCAGCATTCAGTGACATGGGCACTCTCCTCAATTACCAGTTGGATTTTTCTCTGCTGTTCATCAAGTAACAGTTCTCGACTTCAGTGGGTTTAGAAGTTTATTTGCCATTGCAATTATGATTGACCAGCAAAAATGCAAGGATTAATTGTTTGTTAGGTTAGTAGTAGAATTTAATCACATCAACTAAACTACATTTCTGTTGGATAAAGTATTCTAAACTTGTGGAGTGGTTTTTTTTTCTTTTTGTCACTTGGCAGACTATTGTTTCAGATTGCTCCTTTCTAGCTTCACTAGCCATCAGTGCTGCATATGAGAGAAACTTTAAAAAGAGTCTTATCACAAGGTAAATTTATTTTGAAGGTAGATGTTCTACAGTAAAATTAATAATTAACAATTAATAATGGTAATAGGACTGAGTGGAGTCCAATTTGGTCTGTAATCATACGAGTGATTAACAAAATCGGACGACCGTGAAGTGGGAGTCCGATTTGTTAATCACGAGTATGATTACAGACTGAATTGGACGACGCAAAGCCCTGCTACCAATTAATCAAAACTATGACAAAATTCGAGAAACAACAAACCATCGATTGAGCTCTGAATGATTAAACATCGTTATGAATGCTGAAAAACACAGCAGTTTACTCAACAAGGAGCACCGCAACAGCGTGCACAAAATGACGCATACTGTCCAATTACAAGCATGACGTGTACATTGTCCAATTAATGCTCAAATCAGGCTGCTGATAGCCAACCACGTTCGAGAATTTTGTTATAGTTTTGATTAGACCTGTAATAGCCCATGAAGCGAAGCTGAATGGGCTCTGTATTTACCCGTGGCCCTTGAGGGCAAAGGGTCTAATTGTTTTAGTATCACCCAACTAGTCGCACAGAAAAGGCAATTATAATAAAGTTAGCAAATGCAAGTTGAAGAAATATTTATTTGGGAATAAAACAAAAGAAAGCATCACGCTCGATTGCGCCAATTTCGCTACTCGAGGACTATTACTAATAGTCCCCTAGTAGCATAGCCAATTAAAATGTAGGATTTAAATTAGTCCACTGGTTGGGTCATACTAATTGATAATAATTTTACGAGCTTGTGTTGGATATGACATGATAGATGACCAACAAGGTACGTAGCCCATTCCCATACCAAGTCAAAACTACAGTCTGTAGTTACCCTAAATAATTGTGTAATGTGTATTTAGAATACTATAATAGTGATTCATTGCGGATCTAGCATTGAGGATGAAACATTGCTTAGTAACGGTCTTAAAGATGACTGTGAGTCATAAATCGACTGATCGTGAAGCACTTCTTGCCCAAACAGCATAATCTATCCACAAAATCGTGCAGGGAAACCAGTCATCAACCCATCTGGAAAATACATGATCAAACTGCGGGTTAATGGAGTGTCTAGAAAGGTATGTACAACCCCAGAAATGCACACTCTACATGCATACACATCTTATTCCAGCTCATTTTCACAGAATTTGCATAAAAGAATTTCACGAGGCAGAACATAACTACTCACAGTGATTATTTGTAGAGTAATCCTGAATTAAGATTAAGATTTAGATTTGGTCCTATCTTTTTGTAGTTTTGTACATGTATGCTCTTCGTTGCCCTTCATTTCCCTTCTCCTCTAGCTGTTCTTGTGTTAATTGAGTTATAGTGCATAAGTGTTGTTGTGATGTCCTTACAGGTGATTATTGATGATACATTACCAGTGGGAAGAGATGGAGAGCTGTTATGCTCCTACTCAAACAATCGCAATGAAATGTGGGTCAGCTTGATTGAGAAGGCTTATCTGAAGGTACGTACGTTTCGCTACCGGCAGGTCATGCGATCATTTTAGTTTCTAGGCACCTTTTTCTTTTCTTTTTTTTCCCTTTTTTTTTTCTCCCTTTTTTTTTTCTCCCAGACCCAGTTTTTTCTTCACTCGTCCGCTCTTTTCGATCGTCCCATTGGCCAAAATCCTGTAACAGGCTGTCTAGTGTCATAAAATCAAAACCACACAAAGGGTCAGAGCGGTTTTCAAATGGGTGTCGTAAAACCAAAACCAAATCAATTACTTACCAGTTAGACTACTCATCCAATCTCAAACTGTAGTAAAACCAAAACCAAAACCAAAGTAATTGCCTGATTACTTTCAACACTCAATTGAAAACAGCTCTAACAACACGAGACCCAAAGAAAACTCAAAGCAAACACCAGTTTTTTCAATCAATCAATCAATCAATCAATCAATCAATCAATCAATCAATCAATCAATCAATCAATCAATCAATCAATCAATCAATCAATCAATCAATCAATCAGTCAGTCAATTAATCAGTCAATCAAGGAGTGTAGTAAAGCAAAAGCAGGGCTATTTTGGATTGGTTTTGACACCTGTTGAAAATCGGTCTAGAGTGGGTTTTTTCCCATACGTTTTCCCGCGCTTAGCATCAGCTCTATGTATTTGCTTCAAGCTTTGATTGGTCCTCTGGATTTTCTGTACTCCATGTGATTGGCCAGATTGATTACTTTGGTTTTGGTTTTACAAAATTCAGTTGATAATCGCTCTAATCCAGTCTTGTGAAAAACCAAACTAATGGTTGTCGTTTATCATTGCTTTATAGGTGATGGGAGGGTATGATTTTCCAGGTTCAAATTCTGTAAGTAGACTAACGATGTGTTAATGTTATTTTACTAGGAGCAAAATATGTCTCCTGATTTTAGTCCTTATATAAGATTCTGTTTCTATTTAGAATTGTGACAGATTAGTATTAAATGTGGAGTTTTCTTCCTAGTAAGCATTATATTGGTTTTTTCGTGTCAGTTTTTTGAACCAGAAGTGAAAAACACAAAAGGAAAATATCCATAACTTCTTATATACCAAGGTAGCCTTGAGATATATTCGAGCGTTGTGATTGTTTCTTTCTTGGTCGGGATTTTGCCATGTATTTTTTGTTTTCGAAAGCCGGCAAAGTACATATAATAAACTACTTACTAGCCTAGTTTGCTGAAGCAGTACTGGGGAATATTGGCCCTTGGTTGTTCTTGTACGGACTGCGCTGCGCTAGGTCGTACGTGCTGCAACGACCTCCGACCAAAGTTTCTCAATACAGCCCCGGCGCTCGGTTGGTAAGAGGTTATTCTTGCTCGGTGACCCACAATTTCGCGCAGTATTGAACTTTCCGTGTTTGTCTTTGTATATTAATTATTTCTGTTCCCATTTCAGAGTATTGATCTTCACGCTCTCACTGGCTGGATTCCAGAACGGACGTCCATCAAGCGAAACAGTCCAGCATTCAATGAGAGTATGCATTTTGATCGGCTCTTGAACGGAGTCAGAAAAGGTAACAAGCTTCGTAATATTTCCCACAGACATAAAGACTTAGTTCTTCCTGTATCAAAACCCAGGTCTGGTCTCTTGTTGGTTCTCTTTTCTCTTGTGACACTAAGGTCCCGTCCGCACTGCGCCAGAGGAATTTGAAAACGAAGGTTTCACTCTGAAAACGCATCAAATGTTTTCCGTCCACACTACGCTGGAGAAATTTGAAATCAAAGGTTTCACTCTGAAGATGCATCCAATGTTTTCCGTCTACACTACGCAGGAGGAATTTAAAAACTAACAATCACCGGTCATTTTGGATTTGTGTCTGAGGAAAACTCGGTCAGGGAAATCACAGGATTGTCGTGACCCCATCGTTTTCGGAAAGCTCCGTTTTCAAAATGTTTTCCGTCCACACGAAAAAGAAAACCCGGCGTTTTAAATTTCCTCCGGTTGGAAGAGCGTTTTCGAAAAGCTCCGTTTTCGTGACGGATTAGCGTGGACGGTAGGCCAAACCGTAGAAATAAAGCTACGTTTTCAAATTTTCCCGGCATAGTGTGGACGCTGCCTAATACATGTACGTTGTTCTTGTTTTGGTTTCTTGTAATGTCTTTTCCAATGGCGGAAGTGCTTTGTCTCCCCTTGTGAGCACCAACTCCACCCACAACCCGCGTATTCGCATCAATTGCGTTTCCAATTCACCACGGCAGTAAACTTCTTTTAGCCGCGCAGTGGAAACTAATCTTCTTATTTATTTGTTTTAACTGATGAAAGGCGACTGCCTCATCACCGTGGCAACAGGTCCAATGAGTGAAAGTGATGCTGACCGAGCAGGGCTGGTACCTACTCACGCTTACGCCTTGTTGGATATCAGAAAAGTCCTGGTAAGTCTTGTGGGCAGTTGTAGTTTTATGCGGAGTTTTCGTTGCTTCTCTGTGTTGGATTTACTTCTTAAGCAGCTCGCAGTGAAAAATGCTACGGAGTTGCTGTACTCAAGGGACTAAAAAGTTTTCTACACTAATGAAATTACATAAGGTATCAACAATAATCGTTTTGTAACAGGCCTGATTTTTTACCTCAGCTTGCTATAAACGTTTTTCATTAAGACATCGCTGACGTGTATTTCAACATGTTTTCCTTGTTTCTTCAGGGACATCGTCTACTTCAACTCAAAAACCCTTGGAGTCATTTAAGATGGAAGGTATGCAGTCGATTTGTTCCTTTTTCTGTATTTATAGTTCCCAGCTTTTGGTTTGTGATTTTGTTCAGCCCCGTCCGTGGGTATGTAATTAGGTAACGGGTAGCTTATATTTCAGCAAAAATTGTACAACATCTGTAATTCTACGAAAGTTCGAGACTTTAAAACACTTTCATTATCACACTGAAGTTCTTTCCAACCGTTCCCCAAGAACAAAAGAAAAACCGAACCATTAATTTGACAGGTGCAGGAAGAACATGCCTTATGCATCTGCTTAGACGTGATTTGCTGAGAGAACAACGTCTTAACTCTGGCGCGTTAAAACAAATTTTAGAGCTCAAAAGGCGCGGAAAACGTTTCAGTGAAAACCATGCGTTAATAGAACCTCTTTGTTTGCTTACGACAGGGAAAATTCTCCGAAATGGACTCTGTTAGCTGGACACCTGAACTTCAAAGAGCACTCAATTACGACAGAAAGAGTGCTCTTCAAATTGACAACGGTAAAACTCCAGAATGATTTCTAACTTACTTTATTTACTGATTTTGGTTTCTCGGTTTGTCGGGTTTGTTGCGTTCCCTGTGGCTTTGGTGTACGTTTAAATTGATGCAAAAAGTCCTTTATTATTGGATTTCTAAGCAGCGGATTGTTTCGACTTCTGTTGAATTTAAAACTAAATTATTTTCTTCTTTGGCAGGAGTTTTTTGGATCAGCTGGGAATGTGTCATGCAATTTTTCGACGTGATTTACATGAACTGGAATCCAAAACTCTTCAAACACCGTTACACTCTTCACTCGTGAGTATTTTCTTCTGCTCGAATTTGTCTTCACTTTGTCTTACCATGATGACTCTAGCCTGCAAATAATTTCCTCCGCTCTAAGCTGGTCATTTGTCGGGGAAGATACGATGTTGATGGAGCAAGAATCAGTCTGATCCGTCACACAGATTTTCCCCCGTACTTTGTGTTGTCTTGAGGAGGATTTCAAATCACATTTACATGTATGTAACTGGCTAGAGATCATCCCTGGTCAATAGCCCATTTCTGAGTTGTCTCAAGCCTCTCTATCAAAGCGAGGCCTGGTGCACAATCATTTATATGAAAATTAGTTTAATTTGCATGTGAATGAAATACATTTTCATATGAAAGAACAGGCGCCAAGACTTGCTTTGAGAGAGAGGCTGAAGGTAATGACCTATTTGCCAGGCTGCCGGTCAAAATGGCAAATTTATTAGACGGGCGGCCATATTCGTATTCTTGAGACTGAAATGGACCTAGCTTGCAATGGAAAGCATTGTGAGGGAATATTATTTTTTAAAGACAACTTCCTCTCATACCTTTATAGGAGAATCTTTGTTTACAATATTTGCCTCATTACCATAAGCGATACAGTTTCTGATGGAGCTACAAAGAGATTAATACTGAATATTGAAAGGGTACAGCACGATTAACTGTCCCGAGGAATTTGAGCGCGATGTATTGAATGCTTTTTGTGCGACGTGGGTTTAAAAGCTCAAAATTTTACAAAGAATGTATGAACTCATTAGCGCTTCTGCCACACAGAGATTTTGATGCTTTTAAAAGCCAATTTCTCCTCGAATATTACACCCAAGGAGCCAAAACTTTCACCACTTACTAAGTTTCACAAGCTCTTTAAGTTTTTCTAGTAAAATTGTGTCTAGCATAACGCCTTCTATGCGCAAAGTCGTATGTTAATGAGGAAAAATGTAAACAATGACGTCAGCAAAGATTCGCCTATATGCCCCCACATCAGTCTCCTTTGCAAGCTTATTCCCGTTTAATCCTGAGAAGACGAAAATGGCCTATTATCTCATGACAAACTGTTTATGCAGGATTGACAACTCGTTTTCGGCATAAAGTAACTTAAGGACTGGACCAGTGGACTCTTGGATCATTGGACTGTTGGACTATAAAAAATAACAAGTGAAAAAAATAGTCCTGCAGTCCAATGGTCCACGAGGCCACTGGCACCAATGCACAAATTACCCTATTCCTATTTTTTTTAGACAGATTGATTTTCATTGCACGACGACTCATGCACTCTAAAGTAGTTCAGTTTATAATATTCCATTATTCAGAATATTTCGTCGGTGATAATTCAGAATGACTTAAATATATTAAATTGTTTGATAGGACTTGGACAGCTGCCGAAGGTCCGAAAAAAGACGTTTATAATATTGGTAAGTTGTTCTGTGTTTTCAAGGCTTATGTTGTATCGCACTTTGATTTGGATCACTTTAGAGGTCAACGATCGGTCATTTTTTAGTATTTTCTCTAATTTAATTGCGCTGTGTTTGGTGAGCAATAAAACGCGCATTTGTAGCGAGTTAGAAAAAGAAAACCTGCGTTATGCGAAGCAAAATCACCAAATTTTGCGTATTACTCAAAACGTGAGACAAGACATCAAGGCGCCGGATTTTTCCTTTTTGTCTGTAAGATTTGCGACTCGAACAACGTGCTGTAAATATGATATTATAGTCGTCTTCTCAGTATACATGTATGCCCGGCCGTATAAGCATAGTTGTTGTTGATAGTCAAATACAGTCGTGGTCTTCATTGCTATATCCAGTGTTTACACTTGTGCCGCATTTCCATTGCCAAATGAGTGTTAATAAGTGTATTTAGAGAAGTATGTGTATTGATCAAATCGAACATTTGGAAACTCTATCAAGGGTCATCATGTTGTGTATTTGATTTCATGTTAGAACGGAACGTAAACAAACATTGTGATAGACAGAGCAGTGGCTTTGAACATGCTTTACATTGTATTTCTCAAACTCATCAATAATTCATCAAGTTTAAACAAAGGAAATCATGACCGCGACGGTGTTTGGATATCTGATCTTAATTAGCAGAGATTTTCACGATTTTATTTCTCCGTTTTCTCCTTAGTTTTGGTTTCGATTGAGAAGATATATCAAACACTCAAGACAGTGTTTGACGACATTTCCAAACAGCTCGAAGTTCGTCAAAAATACTCCGCTGCGCGTTGTATTTCCAACTCTCCTCTCGGTGTTTGGAAATGTGGTCAAAGTCGGTCTTTCGTGTTTGATATATTATTTACCCTGGCACATTTTATTGTTGTCTTTTGCGAAACATCAACGTGAATTGATGATAAACGTCTGTATTTTATGCAAAACGCGAACCCTGGCGGTGAATTCTGCCAGTGTTTCCTTTTGGAATTAAACGGTATCCCTGTTTAGTTATTGCACAGTTGTTCAGACCTTAGTGAGTACAAATTCACTAAAAACCGTTTGATATTCGAGGTAAACTTGTCTTGGTTTTACCTAAGCTACCCGATATACACTGAAGACGGTACACAGACAGCGTCCTATATAACTACTGTTCCTATGAGACAATACATGTCGTTAATGATATAGGTGAGCAATACAGTCTATTGCCCAAGCTGAAATCGTAGTCATTACTCATTCCTAAAACAATTGAAGTGCTTCTTAAGGTGTATTTATATTAGGTAAAGGCTTTACTGGATATTGATTGTTTTCAGTTAAGGTTAAAAGTCAAGGGTTCGACTTGTGCAAAATCGTTGCGTTGTCAGGTGTTCTTGAGAAAGACAATTTAGCTTCGAATGCCTCTTAACCTCGCACTGGAATTTTTCCTCTTTTCATTTAATCTACTGAAATGAGACCTGCCTCCGACGATCTTGGTTAGTCCGGATATCACAAAAATGAATCCAGTATTTTTTTTTTTTTATACGTCATTTCAATGAAAATAACGTGTTGCGCTGAGCACAAACCAGACATGTTTGTATCGTTCACGAGAATGCCCAGACACTGTCCATTCATTGCGCGCAATGACGTCTTCTTGAAATCATCCATTACGCGCACACGTGACATGAAATATTCACTAATAACTTATTCTCTATATTGGATGCAATCCTCGTGGAATAAACCGCTGTGTTGTTGTTCTGGGTCCGGGACGTACTAGAGTAAATACGGCGGGCAGATTATTCCGTTGATGTCCCTTGCGCTAATTTCAAGAATTAACTGTGGACTCTTAGATAAAGATCGTGAGAAAAGAGATATTGACTACAATGCGCTGTGATAATGCTTCCTATGAGTACAGTATACGTGAAGGAATAGAGTTCAGTGATGCATGCATGAACCTTATTGTATGGTTTGTGTTGCGGACAATCTCATGTGCAGCAGGGTGGTTTTCACTTGACTGTCAAAAGTTATTCACTTTTTCTTTGTTTTGTTTTTTTTTTATTTCTGCACCGAACGATTGGCGCAAAAATCCAATCAGAAGTAAAACCAATACTTATGGTGACTCTCTCGAACGCGTTTTCTCTCGTTTCGCGTCGGCTACATAATTTCGCGACGGGTTTTGTGTGATTCACTGGATTGTTTGTGTCGTTTTTGATAGATCAGAGTGATTATTTTGGCGCTGCTTTTACGACACTCGATTGAAAATCACTTTAAGATTACAGTCTCCTGACGTTTTTCTCCTTGAAACTGCAAAGTTTGCAATGCCTTGACTTCTCCTGCTGCTTTGCTTTGCTTTCTTTTGTTTAATCCCATTACGTTTATGGGTTCTGATTTATACAGTAATTTAGAAATGTATTGTTCCATTTTCACTGGAAAACCTTACAGTTAAATCTGATAAAATGTACCTGTATGAATAGAAATGCAGTATTTTCTTCCGTCATTTGTTCTCAACTCCCGATAACTCGAAACTTTTTCAATTTCTCTTGATGGTTCGAGTTATCGGGAGTTGATTGTACTTCTAATATATTATCATGCACGTGATTCACAGGAGACAATCCGCAATACAAACTGGAGTTGTTGTCATCTGACAGTGATGCTGTTGTTTGGATTCTGCTCACTCGACATATTACACGAAAGGTGTGCTCTTCACATTAATATTTTCCTGTGGTCACTGCTGTGAAATGTAGTATACGTTGATCCAGAATTTTTCTGAAACTCATTACAGAATGGCTGTTCCAAACAGGGCCACCTAACTAAATTCTTTTCAAATTAACCAAAGACGTTTGTATTTTTTTTTATATATATAATAGTAAAAAATTTTTTTTTTCCCGTGGCGTGTAATTTTATTGGACCAATAATTTGTCTGCAAGCGACGATTTATGTTGGAAGGTCCCTGACCCTGTATATCTTTTGTTTTATGCTCAAAGACTGTGCATGAATTACATAATCGCAATGCTTCTAGTGGTTAGTTGTATGAGCACACATAACCAACTTTTGTATTTTTGCCAGGTTTTGTGCAGGGTCAACCCCCAAAATAGCCAACAAAAACATACAACAAAGAACTTTGCCAGGTTTCAAAACCATTTCCCTCTATTAACTATGCTTTGGTACATTGTTTCAGTCTGATGCCTAAAGTTCTTTAGTTAATGGAGTGTTCCCGATCTGGCTTTAAAATCTTATTTTTGATTTGGCTGAATAGAAAGAGGAACTTAGAAGTTACCTGCAGTAAACACCACTTTTTCATAGGACATCACACTACAATCACAAACTGATGTTTATCCTCCATGTCACAGGATGATTTCGCCGAGAACAAAGAGTTCATCACAGTTCACGTGTACAAAACAGATGGCGGCAGAGTTTTTTACCCGGGTTAGTTAACGGCGTTGTGTTGTTTAAAGGCCACCATCATCGCTTCTTTGTGGTAAAGAAGCGATGATCTTTGAGGTGGCAAGACTAGAAAGAGAAGAAAAATGCATTGCTGGACATGGCTCTTTTACTTTGCTCTATTTTAATTGTTGTTTTTCCGCTTATCCCTTTGAAAATCTGCAATAAAGAGATGTCGTATTTTAAAACACAAACTGAAGAACAAAAACTTGTTAAGTTCTTTATCGTTGGGAGGCTAATCGGTTAGCTATGCAAAAGCTGTAGAAATAAATTAGTCTGGTCGAAGAGTTTAAGGCAGGACCTTCCATATCTTATCGCCTCCTACGGGTTAGCTAGAATGAAGGATTTGAGCCAGGGACGTCTTAGAGTTGAAAACCCCCATACTTGTGTGTGGTGTCCCCAAAACTACTTCAGTAGTATTGTGGAGGAATGAAGCTTGTCGTTCCGTCTTATTCTTAGTTTGTTTTTTTTGTTGTTTGTTTGTTTGTTTGTTTTTTTTTTGTTTTTTTTTTTTCGTGTTTCAGACAACCCGTTCTTGGAAGGAACAAAAATTAACAGTCCTTTCTACTTGGCCAAACTGAATGCTCCCAAAGGAACAAACCGATTCACGCTAGTGGTCTCTCAGTACGAGAAAACCAATACCATTCACTACACTATCAAGGCATGTGCCTTACTAGTTGTATTTGGTTTTCTTGTTTTGATTTTGTCTACATTGATTTACATAAGTATTAAGTGTTTACTTAGAGTTTTGGTTTACTGAACTTGGTTGAATAGCTGACGTGCTCTAACCAATCACACTGACGCTATTCTCTTTATAGCCAATAAGGTGCAAACGCCGAACCATCGGCAGATATTCCCGCGCTCTCCACAACTTTCATGTTTCCCGCGCTAACAATGCCTACATATTTTCCCGCGCTTACATGCTTTTCTACGATTGCTACTTTTTGCATTTTTGACGCTTTTCCATCGGTTGAAGGGGTTTTCCTATGTCGTTCCTACATGTAGTCGTCAACTGCCGTAATTTCCTACAATATCAAGTCACTGACTTGATATCACTACATGTTTGCTCGACTTTGAGTACAGTCGATACCTAGTTGTATCTTTGTGCTAGGCTTCGGCGCCAAATCAGGCTCGTTTGATCGCGTCTTTGTTATTTCCAATCAATACGAACCATGGATCGACCAAATTCGCCTGATATGTTGGTTAACTTTACCAAAAAGGTTAATTTAACGGATAACATTTTATTCTCTCACACAGGTATTTTCCTCCACTGAATTTCGTTTATCCCCCGTTCCTGTTCCATACACAGTTGAAAAGCAGGTTAGAGATAACATAAAGAACAACCACAAATTTACCCAAATCTTGATGTAGCGTAATTGATAAACTTCCTGTACTTAAACTGAAAACATGGAACGGCTGTCTTATTTGACTGTTGAATGTTTTGGATGTTATGGTTAGTGCGCTAGTCTCCGGATCAAGCGGTCCGGGTTCGAGCCCTGGCCGGGGACACTGTGTTGTGTTCTTAAACAAGACACTACTCTCACAGTGTCTCGCCCTACCCAGGTGAATAAATGAGTACCAGCGAATTGTTTGGGCGATCTGACGGAATGCTTAGGACGAACCTGCGATGGACTAGCATCCCATCCAGGGGGGAGCAGCCATACTCTTAGCCGCTTTATGCCTACGCGTAAAGAGCCGACACGCGACTATGGAGAACGTTTCTTTCCGTGTAACACGTGTTCTGTTTTTGTATTCAGGTCAGTGGTGAATGGCGTGGCAGCTTAGCCGGTGGATGCCCAAATTACTCCACACATTCTAATAATCCAGTCTATCGCCTGAAGCTAGAGACTTCCTCGCCTTCAAAAACTGCTGAAGTTCTCTTAAAACTACGTGGACCCAAGTAAGTTTATTTCTGTTAATTTTCTTGTCGCTTTTACTTTGCGGTCGCAGAAACGATTGATAGTTTGAACAAATCCTCAGCAGAATCTTGCATTTTGAATCCGAAATAAAGGAGCTCAGTCACAGTATTTTGAGTAATGTTGGCCATGTGCAAAATTACTTTTTAATTGAAGGAAACGTTAACCTGAAAATAGTAATTTACAAAAATAGAAAAACACGAGAGATAGCAATAAACCATAAACCATTGGTAAAGGATGGATAAGATTAACACGGATTACAAACGACGAAAAAACCAGAGCAAAAGCAGGGGCTGGTTTCCCTGTTTATTTACCTACCTCTTTCATTAGTTAGAGGAAATCGTGTCACGTGATTTCTGCTTAACCAATCAGAAATCAGTCGTCACTTGGTTCACGTCACTTTTCCCGCGCTTTTCACCGATCGCCAGCTGGTGCTTCATGATTGGTCAATTTTCAGGTTTTAGATGTACGATTACGATTACACGAGTAACAAGATGTCATGGTTGTTTGTTTGTCTTGCAATTTAGGCAATTTTCAGTGGGAGCCATATTTCGCTCAGTTGACCGAGCCTCTGACGGAAAGCCTGTGTACGAGGCCTACTCTGAAACTTACAGGTAAACGACCCGAAATCTGTCGAATGTTTTCGAAGCAACTAAGGCCTTCCGAAGACTTCCGAGAATGTCCGAAAAAGTGATCAGAAGATTTCGCTCGCTATACGAGCTACGATTTGGAGATAGATGCTAGATGATCGGGAAGTTAAGGATGAAACGATTCTTCTAATCTTGGTGTAGACTGAAAGTAAAATGAAAATAGGATATGTTTAGAGAGACGAGACGAGAGAGACGTTTAGGCGAGCGAAGCGAGGATGTGCTAATTCTTAGCTCGGGACGTCTTGTGCAATCACAACGAGCGACCCTAAAATTGCAATGCCTTCTTCACTTTCAGGCCTGGCTTTTACGTTCAGCAGCTGACCAGGGTGCCCGAAGGAACGTATGACGTGATTCCTTCCACGTTTTACCCCGGACAAGAAGGGCCATTTATATTGACGATAGCAGCAAGTTGTAGGATTGCACTGGCAAGGAAGTAGACAGCACGACAGAAAAGAAAGTCAAGCGAGTCTGCCGTGTACACGTTTCTTAGCTGGCGGCAACCTCCTTCCCAGGGTCTTTTCGGTTTTGCTTTCCAGTGAAGATCACTGCTACAGATGAACGAGGAGCACTGGGACGAGTTCAAAATTACTGAGTAGGGGAGGGAAAGTTGGAAAAAGGGTGGAGGGACAATACAATATGGCTTACCAGCCTCTAAATGAGCACATTCAGAATTCAAACCTGAACAAATGAACTGTTCTTGAAAAGAACGAGAATATATTAGAGTACAATGCTAAGTTAACTGAGCAGCTTTCCCGGAAATGCCTTCTTGGAATTAACCTTTTGTAACTGTTCATGTTGAAGAGAAAGGACTTCTCGACGAGTCATAGTTCTTCAAATTTCACGACAGCCAACTTGACTAGTAATTTGTGGATATCTGACTTTTGTAAAAAATACAGTCCAAACGAAGAAAACATTAACTTTTTGTAAACGCCCACTTTTCTCAACGAAACAGTCGTTAAGCTGACAATGGGATCGTGTAAAATACCAGCTGCTTAAAACTTTTATTCTTAGTAGAAGACAATAACGTCCATAATTACAATGTTAAGATAATATTGCCTATGAAATAGAGATGAAATAGTTTTAAGTGAAGAAATATAATTAATTTTCTGTCCGTGGCAAAAGAAGATTTATTGTATGCAAATATTTCTCATTTCTTGTGAGTCCAGTATGGCCGTCGCGAAAAGTCTTTGTAGTTCAAAGTTGAAATGGAGATGAACAACGAAGGACATTTTCCACGCATCGAGGTAAATTAAATACCCTCTGCTGCTCAAGAGCATTGCTCGGTGTATGCCGGCGAAGATCCATCGCAAATTAAGGTATCTGCTGTCCAAACGATAAATCTGCGATGAGACTTCGCATGCGATAGTGTATGATTTGCCAATCAGAGCATGAGAAAAAAAAAAATTGCACTAGTCTGGTGTGCACTAAAAATTTAATGAACCTTTGCATTGCGGAGCGCAAACACATTTATATAACTTGGTGCCATTTGTATGTAGAGTAAGTATTTTCCGTAAATTAATGTTTTCTACTTGTTTGTGCCAGATTATAAATATATGGATGAAGGTGCTATGGATAATAAAGTAATAATATAATGGCAAAGGAGTGGAAAATGAGAAAAACACTGTTTGTCATGAATGTAAACGGAGTTACTCAGAAGGTTCCGAGACGTTTTAAAATACCCACGCTAGTTTATAGTACTCTTGTAGTTACAAAAAAATTCCGAAAATTTCGGTTGGAAATTTCTGTTCGGGAAGAATTGAGGTTAATATGACGCAACTGCCATCGTTAGGCTTCACTGTTTTACTTGAACTGATGATGCAAAATGGTAAATGGAAAACGGGACTACCTTTTCAGAAGTTCCTTTTCCGCACAGAACATTTTTTAGCGGACTGAAATATAAAGTTATGTTCCGTTTATTCTCAACTGGTATTTTAAAACAACTATTCCGTAAAATGGCAAGCAATGATGGTTGCTGTTCTTTTGGCGTAAAACAGTCCAAGTAGACGAAGCTTTATTTGTTTTTTTTCTTTTTTTGATGGGGGAGGGGAAGGGGCAAGTCTTATTTTAAAATCCCAGTTCACGCTTAGTTTTTCTCATTTGCATTGCAATGTAATCCAAAGTGGATGCGAGGCAATTTCGGGCTAAAAAAACAAAATAGCCTGAGTTAAATTGCCTCACGCACATGCGAGATTATATTTTAAAGCAAATGATAAAGGTTAACTGTGAAAAGGGATATTGACGTTAATTTCAAAAGCAATTTTATGCTTGTAATATTAAACTGAAACAGGCAAAGCCCGAAACGTCAAGTGTTGATTTTGTTAAAAAAGAAAAAACTCAAATACTACTCGTATATTCAAATTTGCGGCATTCGTCTATTTGCCGGATAATTGTTGAAGTAGTCAACAGGTTAAGATGAATTGTAATTGTGTCATTACATCTGTTTGCCAACATGCCCTGGCAAATGGCAAGCGCAAACGTTTGACGCTTGCTCAATGAACAAATAAATACAAAAAATCCGCGTTTGTTAAACTGAGCAATGAAGTTTGAAGTCTTTTTCACTAAAAACGCCTTGAGTTAAATACAAGTTATGAGATGAATTCCACATTTCGTCTTTAATTTAGCGTTTACCTCTCGTGGGATTTGAACATGTGAAAGAAATCTCACTGAAGCCAATCAAACATTGCCAAAACCATTTAATTGTTTTTCAAGTTATGAAGAGTGCTTAAGATTCGTATTCAGAATCGAGAACAGATTACCGAAGGCTTTCACCCGATTGTTTCTTTCACAACTGGATCAGTAAAATCGCTAATTGACAATAATTTGTACCTATGACTTGGCATCAATTTATTTACAAGTGTCTGAATAAATACGTTTATTAACATTTTGGCTTTGATATCTGGGAAAGTTTACACTTGGTTCAAGCGCGTATCGTTTCGACTTTAAACGCTTCTTCCGTTTGTGTACATTGCATGTCAAGCAATGATTTTCAAGAATATTGCGGGAATTGTAATCCGGTAAAAAAATCTTGCAAGAAACGGTAAGTATTTTTTTTTTTTTTTTTTTTTGTCTTTTATGAACATCGATTGTATTTTTTGCTATTTATCTTTTTTTTTTTCATTTTTTACCACTGATGTATGTTTACCGAAACTTTAAAACGCGTTATATTTCACAGAGAAACATTTTATAAGCCTATTTTAGCTCGGTGCAATATCCAGTTTTCAAAGCTTCAAGTTGATACCGAATTTGAAATACATGTAGTTCGAAATTCAGCAATATCTTAAGATTACTGTAGACCTTCAAGGGTGGCTTCCGGGAAAATCTTTTTGTTTGCACTACTTTAAGGAAAACCACGGGAAAATATCTATCGTTGTATAGCTAATAAACTGCAAAATCCGAAAATATCATTTTTTTTTTTTTCTGCCGTTGGTAGGCTCGCGCAAGCCTTTAAGCGCAAAACTGGGCGTACCAGAATTATCACTCAGCGTTTCCGCTGACATCCCAGTAAACTGACTGGCCCCGGGTTGTTCAAAAGGTGGATAACGCTATCCACCGGATAAATCACTATCCAGTGGATAGTGTGATTTGTTTTGTTAACAGCTATCCACTGGATAGTGAAAAACCAATATATAAAAAACGTATTTCGATCAACAATGCTGTAGCTCATTTTGAAACGTTCTTTTTAATTCAGTCCGCTTATAAGCTCCCCTGGATATAAGCCCCTACATTTATAAGCCCATCCGAAACTCCTTACGAAGTTGTATAGGCCCAGGGCTTATAAGCGACATTTTACGGTATTGTCTTTTGCTTGTTGTGTGACACGAGTTCACAGTCTGAAGCGAGTTTCTTACATAGCTTTCAAGAGAACGCTGTCGGTGCCGAGAGATGAACAGAAGTTTCCTTATCGTTTTCATCGCATTCACAGAATTAACCTTTGGTAAGTTTTAGAATTGTTCGTTATGTGGTGTTTTTTCTACTGGCAACAACAATAAGAACGGCATCAGACTTAAATGCCCCGTCCACACACACTACGCCGGAGAGATTTGAAAACGGAGCTTTATTTCTGCGGTTAGGCCTACCGTCCACACTAATCCGTTACGATAATCATGTGATTTCCCTGCCCTAGTTTTCCTCAACCACAAATCCAAAATGACCGGTGATTGTTACGTTTTCAAATATCGCCGGTGTAGTGTGGATGGAAAACATTTGATGCGTTTTCAGAGTGAAAACCCCGTTTAAAATTTCTCCGGTATAGTGTGGACGGGGCCTAAACTAAACAAAGGCAGAAGTATTATTGTTCCAGATGGGGCAAGGTAAAACTATAAGCTGCGAAATTACTCAAGAACTAGCTGTAATAATAACAACTTTTTTGTGGCATGCTGAGGCGAAGCAATTTACTGTTAACTTGATAGGAGCAGTATAACATTTAAAATAACTATCTTGTGCGCGAACGCCTTAATACTAATAAAATTTAACTGCAAATGGAAAAGCAAAGTGGTTCAAAATAACGCGAAAATGTTTTACTAGTACTCGATAGACTTTCTTCAAACTTCTACTGGGGACAGATAATGAATTACTTGTTTCAGAAATGAAAAAAAATGGGGGTCACGGACTTCGTTTCAGAGATAAAGCGTGTGGAAAACTAGTCTGAGTTGGAAAAATTGACGCACGTAAACCAGCATGGTCTCCAGGATTTTTAGCTTAAACTATCATAGATGAATCGACGGAGACAAACCATCCTAGTAATATTTTGTACAAGTGAATCCTTTGCGTTAATAATTCCAAATGTTGCTAAAGTTTTCACAGAACTTAACCCTTCAAGAGGCATTTGAAACCGCCGCGCAGATAAATGAAGAGCTAAAAGGAACGGAATTCGATGGTACATTTTGCAAAAAATTCAAACTTACAATCGATAGATAACGTAGAAAATCGGTAGAGAAAATGATCCATCATAAGAAAAATAGGGGTCACCGAACGTCCAAGATCGTTAAATCCAGGCAATCTGTGCTTAGCTTGCGCTTATGCTTGCGTTTGCGCTGCAACAAGTGAAAATGAAATGCCGCTCAGGCATAACACAAGCACAAGGATATTTACCACACGTGGTTGTGTTTGGCCAATGAAAACACTGGATCCAGATTACCTTGCGCCTAAAAAGTTTGGAAGGTTCGCGTGCTTGTGCTTGTGTTTGCGTCGAATTTCGTTTTCACTTGGGTCATCCCTATTGCTAGCGCTTGTGCTTGCGCTTGTGCATGCGTCGATTGTGAAAACCGGGTTTTAAGCTCCCTATTATCTTTTAATCTCGCCGGTCACTTAGGAAAGCACAATTATAGGTACTTTAATTTGAAAGTCATTCTCTAGTAACGTGCGTGGTTTATACATATACTCTCAGGTTTTTCCTTTTATCAAGTTGAGTACTTGAGTTACAAATTGATGGTTTGAAGAATGACTGTATTTTTTTACAATACACAGTAATTTAAGTAGTAATAAATCCATTTATATAACTTGCTAATGTTATAAATTTCACTTTGGATAGCAGTGGCGTCATTCTCAAATGACTGTCCGGAGAAATGCGACATAACTTACGACCCTCTGTGCGGAAGTAACGGCCGAACGTACAAGAACAGCTGCCACATGGCGCGCGACAACTGCTTTGCAAAAACCAAGGTGGTGGAGATTCACAAAGGAGAATGTTTAAAGAGTGAAGATGATAAAGCAGAAGAGATACAGTGAGTGCTGATTGTGTCTTGGTGATCTCGCGCATATCTTAAATTGAGAAATTGGTATAAGTATATTTTATATTTAGTATAAAAAATAATATTTTCAATATCTTGGTATCAGTACAGTTAACTTTTCATAGTGTGCTTTTGTGCGCTTTTTTTCGCGGATTTTTGGTCTTGCTTTCCTTTTGCGCATTTGCGCATTTGGCCTTGCTTAGCTATTCTTTATTTCATTTTGTACGCTGATAAAAGTATTTTTTTTCTTTTGTTAAGTCTTAAGTATCTTTAAGGTAGGCCTTTACATAAGCCTTATTGACTTTCCTGGGCTTCCTTGCCTTATAGATTGATTTTGAAAATATATTTATAAAGGGCAAAAATAAGACCAACAAAAAAAAAACAAGAAATTATCGAATTTTATTACACTTAACTGAAGTTTATCTTAAAATCAACATTGCTATAAGAGCATGACTTGCTGACGTTGTCGTGGATAAACGATTATAATTTTTTTTTTTGCACCTCGTGATCATAAAACTGCAAGTAAATGGCGAATTTTACCAAAGAATCCCTCGTCAAAAAGCACCAGTAAGTTTCACTGCAACATAAAAGACACGACAGATTGGAACAGATTAGAAGCCATTCCACCTTTCTCATCTCAGATGCCGAAAGACGGATCGCCAAGCATCAGATGAGGTAAACAGATTAACCAGAATTTCCAAAAAACCTTAGGAGGTAAAATTCACTCGGTTTAAAAAAAAAAGATTCCGCAGTATTTCAACGCTACGGCCCGTATCGCAAAATGTAACCATCATGCAAAAAGAGTTAGTAGCCGTATGTTGAACTTACGTTGAATTGGGTTGGGTGACCAAACGGTGAAAAACGTACGTCGACTTGGGTGCAAATTTGATCTCGCCCAAGGTGAGCACAAGTCATCACAAGTCAACGCAAGTGCACACAAGGCCTGGACAAACGGAGTCGCAAGTAGGCCCAAGGTTTCAACTCTTTTAACTGACTGTCTGCGGTGACATTCATTTCAAAATTTCTGTAAAGTAAAGCCTCATTTTATTTCCTCATTGGTATTAAACGACAGAATTAGACAAACCTTTATAGGAAATGGCGCAATAAGTGGTAGATTTATAGTGAGTCAATTTTGTCCTTTTCATCGGAAAGCAGCCCTCTAGTAGTTATTCCTTTAGTTTAAGTGAACAGAAAGTGCTTCATGGTATTTTTCGAGACGTTTCGGGAAAAACCCCCTTCATCAGTCGCAAATTTAACGCTTCATTTGCGACTGATGAAGGGTTTTTTTCCCGAAACGTCTCGAAAAATACCATTAAGCACTTTTTGTCCACTTTAACTAAAGCAATTCAGTTCAAAGTGCCACACAGCAACAACTTGTTTTACCTCTAGCAGTTATGTCCACCTCTATGAAAATGGCAACAGTTGTTTTCCAAAGTTGCCGACGAGCAACTTGGGATTTCCACTAGACCAAACACACACCGGGTAATCGAACAATGAAAGGTCATGAAACAATCACTGAAGTAAATTGTCGCAAAATATCGCGGTTCTTCGTTCTTCTTCCGCCGTATCTCACAAAACAGTTTATAAAACGTTCGTCTTTAGTAGATATAGACTAATAATTCCTCCCCAATGACAAATATCGTGATTTTACTCAACATCGTGCAATAATTTTTGATTATTTCTACAACCGTATATTCCAGTTGTTTTTCAATAAGTCAGCTTAGTATGTGTATAGTGGGAAGGTTTTCTGTAGCAACCGCACCCAAATTTGCAATTAACCAATCGGAAGCCGTGTCTATTGTCCTCATATGCTGCGAAATCCTGTGATATCTACTTACTGAAGTGACATGGTGCATGGTCGAATTTATAGACGAAATTGGGTCCTGTAAATACCTAATCGCGCCTTTCTGGTACGTTTCGGTGGCATATCAGGCCCGTTTAGTCTTGCCATGGGTATTTCGGCTTGACTGGGTCACATCAAGATACGAACCATGCATGCTTGACCAAAATCGCCTGCACGATCATGCTGATATGGCGCGGAATCACACCGTAAATGTACTATGACGGGTATAAGTACCAGGCAGGTGGTAAATCGATGTTTGCTCTTTTTACTCAACAGACCGTACAGCTGTCTGAGGGTCGGCCGTGGAAAGTATCTCAAGTGCTGAAACGAAATATCGCAGGAGCAGTTATTAAGGGGTTAATAGCACTGGCGGCCCTACAAAATTCTACTGAAGTATTCAATACTTGCGGCATGTCGCTATTCTGCCTACAAGAGATTTTACTTTAACACTACAATTAATGACGCAACTTCGGTTAAAATTTCTGGAATTTGAATAATTCAGACCTTGATGATGTAATCAATTGAAATGCCTATGAAAACGGTGATGGTAAAACTGAAAAAGACGCGACGAAAAGCTGACAAGAAATATTTAAATTTCCTTGAATTTTCCCCAGGTACGTAGTGTTCCAGCGCTGAACTAAAAAAAAAATAGTTGCTTTGGTTGGTCTTCTTGCTAATTCCTAAGATTCCAAAGCCTGGAAGAGATTATATCTGAAGAGGTGATAAAATAAATATATCTTGATTTGTTTGAACTGTTATTAACTTTGAGTGGAGACTTAACACTTAGTAGTCAGTACAAGATAACACGATATCGCACGGTGTATATGCAAAAATTTCTGATCCACAATTAAAGAGCAAACTCAGTTAGGAAGGTTTTATATCACTCCAGACCATTTTCAATTAAAAAAAGAATAAGTATAAACATTTGGTTTCAATCACGCACTCAAGCTCCAGCCGGCACTTAAATATCGTCCTTTAATGGGCTCATGACTGAATGTTCACACTGAGGACCTGCTAAAAGCTTAGTCATATGTCAAATGCACTTTCGTGACAACCTAAAGTGGCTTTTTTTTCTCTTGTAGAAGTGGGTATTGCAAACTCACGTTTCGCGATTTGCGCTCACAAGGAACTACATATCGAATATTGCACTCTGTTACCGACGTTTTACGTCTAATGCCTGAATTAGAAAGTTTTGTGGTTATCTTCACAGACGTAAAAAGGCGTTTTCCTTTACTCACCGTTGCCTTCGTGCGTGCGGTCGCAACATCGCTCTCGTGCAAACACGAAAACCGGACGATTTGATTCAATTCTTTATGTTACAAGCCCTTGAAACTAAGTGCTCGAGATGGAAATTTCGCATGGGAAAATTATAATCGATTTATTAAGGTGGGCGTAAATCATGTTAAGTATTTAAGAAATCAGGAAAAGCTATTAAGGACCTTTCGCCAATTTAAGCGAAAAAGAGGAATTGAAATTCAGTTGGAACTTAATGAACTTTCATTGGACCGTAATGTCTTCTATGCACAACAGTGTGAACAAATTTGTTTGCTAAGTGTTTAAAAGTATTTTCCCTTGTGTAGACTAAAAACAAATAAAAGGAAATGGACGATTAACATCTGATTGGGTGTGCCTTTGTCCCCCGCGTGCCTCAAGGCCTCCCAGCATGGCACAATAGCAAAAAGTTGGCGAAAATTGTATCGAATATTGTTAAGAAAGATAAACGTTTCGGAAGCTATAGGCGAGCGTTGTTTGAGGGCCACGGTTGCACGGATAGCAAATTCTTTTTGAAATGTGAAAATGTCTGGTGTTCAAAATAAGCGATGATTACGTAATTACTTTCGCGACGAAAACGCGAAAGACAAATCTGATTTGAGCTTTTCTTTTTATTTACGTGCTAAACTCTATATTCAAGCGACAAAGGTCAGGTAAAGTTCTTTGTACAACTGTTTTAATCTCAAATGAAACAATCAAATGTTTCTTTGAGTTGCTTTCCACATGCACCTACAAACGAAATGGTCGAACTATGCGAATGAAGACGGAAAAAGGCAGTTGAAACCTCGGGCGACTCAGTTGAAACCCCGAGTTGAATCTCGCGTTCAAGTGATGATATCCCTTGAATGTTTATCGCATCATGACAATGTTCTCGTACGAATTCAATCTCGATATTAGATATTATAAATATTCAGTTATACCGACACTTGCCGTCGGTCGGCTTCATTTTCAATGTATTGCCGCGAATTCTGTTGTCGCAGTCGGCTGAGCGATATTGTTCCATATGCTTAACAGAGGAAACCAAAACCTACTCGGGAAGGATTATAGAAACTAAACTAAGTGCAAAACCCACGTATATACTTTGGCTGAAAAACGGAACTATGCCTATATAATACGGAATTTCATGAGCTGAAAGGTTCCATCTCTTCCGGCACAAAAATAAGCAAATTAAGTTTTGCATTTTAAAATGCCTGTCACTTTTGACCTGTTCTACACGATTTATGAAGGTATTTCAGCATTATTTTTTGACAACGAAGCAGAGTTACAATAGCATTCCATAAATAGCCACAAGAAGTTAGACGCCTCCGAAGTACAATGAAAAGTGTTTCGCTTTCAGGTTCTGTGGAGACGCAAGTCTGTGCTTGCCATTGAATGGCGCGGAAATCCAGCAATTCTGTGAATTCTCTGCCCGTTTATGTACGTGCAGTGAATTTATTTGTAGAACAAGGAAATATCACACCAGGTTAGCTGAAGTCTTAGTGTTTTTCCTAGCAGGATTGAACATAATCGAGCCTTAGCACGCCCGCGACAGCCTACTATTAACATATTAATGTTAAGAGCGTGGAGGACCTAAAAGAGATGTCTCATTTGTCTTTCACTAAGTTATAATTACTTACAAGCATTAATCAACATGGCTTGAAAAACCAATATAATTATTTAAGAAGCACCGATCGAAATATCGCTTCCAATCGAATACCCTAGTACTTTGCACAATGTAAGGTATCGTAAACAAAGTATTTCCGAAAACTTTGAAGAGAAAAAACCAACAAAGGTGTTTGCAGATCGCGCGAGGAATTGTGACAATTGTGTACTCTGTACACCGACGTCTTGTTTGCATGTTAATACTAACCTGTAAAAGTTGTCGCTCAATTGACTACCCCGAGCCATTCAAACTCAGTGACCCTTTAAAAATTGTCGTGATATTGTGATTATTCACAAGGCGCTTTTGTGCGACTTTTTTAACTTTGCAGAGCTAAGCACACGGCAGGCGACTGCGATTTGCTCGCCTTGCAAATTGTGCAGTTATAAAACAACAAAAAACATAGTTGATATGTTTTTATTTTTAAATTCCCAAAGGAACATGGTAATTTGGATCTTTTATTGATATAACTGAACTTTCGAAGAACAAACTCGTATTTACTGGCAGGAATGCGTAGGAAGATGCAAACAGAAATTTTTGGAAGATCATTTTTTCTGTTTCTTTGTATTTATGGGTGGTTCTCAGAAAAAGGATAAAAATTGCGAGATTCCCTACCGACATTCCTACTGAATGATAGCATGGCGGAAAATTCAATTACGTCATTCTGATGTCTTTGTTACATGGGTTGCCCGTTGCCCGGAAACGTCCAAGAATAATATAAGGGACACCTATGAGCTGTGAATATTATAAATAACGATATCTCGACACGCGAAGACCAGGTCCGTGGGTGAGTGTGAAAATCGAAGAAAAACTCCAACGGATTCACACCTCGAAGGTATTAGACAAGTTTACAACTCTGTGCTTCAAGACTTGCAGTTTGACTGGAAATATACATGAAGGAGCTTAAAATGGGGTTATTGCAGGTAAAATATCTAGTATTTTTTATGCTAAAAACCAAGAGAATTTTAACGATTGCTAGTATAAATTAAAAGTAGTTTAAAGTTACTTTGCGTTAATTTGAATATCGAATTCGTTTTCCTAAATTCTGTCTAAGTACCGCAAAAACCACGTTGAAAGAAATTGAAAGAATGTGTTGTTATGATGAATTTTCACTTAGCTAAGAACCTACTCTTGCGTCTCGAAAGTTTCAATTGATAACACATTGCTCAGTTAAGTAGGGCGGTTATCTGTGGTATACAATCAATATTCAATTTAAAAAAACACATTCGTGTTAAGAAAGCTTCACAGGAGTTCAACAATATTTCGGTTCGAAGATTGGATACACGTGTTTCTTTCTTGCGCAGGAAATGAGCTTGTAATCGTTGTTTTAGGGAATCAGGGAAATTCCCTTGCAAGTATTGCAGGGAGACAATCATAAATTTAAAAATTGCTGAACTGACCATTTTTGAAGCACGTGGTGATGTAATTATGCAATGAACCGTTGCGAGCAGAAAATAAACTGGAACAATTTAACCGGGTTTTCTAAAGAGAAGGGAACATAGTTCACCGCTATTCTTGAGCAGAAAATTCCGGAAGTCAGGTAAATAGTGGCAAAATTTGGCCACTTAACCCCGTCAGCCTCGAGGTGTCTTAAGATGGTCATCAGCTGTTTTTTTTTTTTTTTTTTTTTTGCAATTTCACTTCACAGAGCTTGTTTTTACACCGTTAGAATAATATCATTAATAGTGTTGGGAAGAGAAATTTTAGGTCGATTCAAAAAAAAATTTAAAGAACATTTCTCGTGGGTTGTGACCCGTGAAATAATTTAAGTAGCTGTCTTTGTGTTGTTTTATTGTTTCCAACATTAGATCCAAAAATATAATACAAACACACAAGAAAAGAAATCACGAAATGTCTTTTGCTCGAGGCGAAAAAAATTATCATACTGATGACAAAGTGGTGCATATCTTCACGTAAGTACTCTTTTTGTTTCAGGTTATTTCGGTCGTCCTCTTTCTGTACTTGTTTGGCAACTCCGGAGCTGAGCCCTTCCAGAAACAACTCATGCGGAGAATTCAAAGAGAGAGAAGACATGTGAAGTTGACTACGGCTTCTTCGAAGCGCTGCAATCAAACGCTGCCCGGTTCTGGCTACACATCGACTTCGGATGTTTCTTTATTATACAAAAATGGCTGGTTTTTAGCTGTTTACACTGACGGCAATATCAACGGAACTTCAGATGCTCGGAGCCCGGACAGTAAGTAGACAAACAACCTTTTGTAGTCCCGTTGCAATCATATTTGCTGGATAGTTTTGAATGACAGAAATATCTCTGTTTCGAGTTCTATTACAATATAGAACATTAAACGCCGTATTTGTGACTGAAAGAGGTCTTTTGCGCATGCTAATAGCCTTGCTTGGACAATTAGCCTCCATCCTTAATCGACAATCAATACTGTTAAGAAGACAGCCGATTTTTTAAATTTTTAATTAGTTTCATTTCAGTTCTCCTCCTCTTTAATGAAAATAGCCACCAAAATAGCCGTTTGCTAATTTTAATGTCAACTGTTGTATTTTTTGCAGTTAAGCTTCAACTCCAGTCTGTTGGCACTAGTTTGGTTCGGATATTCAGCAAACAAACTTGTCTTTATGTTGCTATGGCGGCCAACGGAAAGGTGTACACAACGGTGAGTGGTTTAGTTTCATCCGGGAAAAAATAGAAACTTAGAAACCACCAAATCCACCGCAGATTACTTCTTTGTCAGTCACAAGCGGTTACAGTGTTATTTCAGATCACGATTGACGCAAATAATGTGGAGGGGCGACATCTTAATGAACTAATAAATAAATGCTTCCTTTATAAAACAAACGCGCGGATGTTCTTTATGTGGAAAAATGCTGAGCTAAATAGCGGCAAGCCCAAGATTTGAATGATAACCAGGCATAAGTGAAAAACTCGAGTGCTCTAAGTATGTCACTAAATTAACCTCTGCCTTAACGATGCCGCTGTTAATTGGTAACACCTAGTGGCGTATTGTACAAGGGCATTCTTTCTTTCGAAAAATAAATCGACTTTCCAAAGCGAAGAATAGTCATTTTTATCAGCTCGATCAGTTGTTGTTGCTGCTTTGGCGGTTTAAATGACGTTCCCTTTATCTCTGGATACTTTACTACGAACAAAAGTTCGGTGAACGCACTTGATTCCACTAAATATGTTTTTCACTGAGAGTACGTTCGTGTGTATGTGATGGTATTTCATGTCGGGCGAATATTTGCTTTAGGCCGGAGATTTTGATTTCCCACGTTTAATATCCTTGTGTTGTCACCTGGAACACCTTGTTCCCGTTTAATCAATCACCGCAGTGAGGCCAGAACTTTAATAAAAGCGTCAAAAGAAAATTAATTTTATTTATTGCAACCCGCATCTATTATAAGCTCAGAGCTGTGCAAAACATCGACCTATATTAATTCGCTACGCATTCCTTTAAGTTAAATTCGAAGAACCGATCTCGAAGAGAATTAACTAAGGTAGATGGTTGTTTACTAATATTTCTCACTTAACAAAGTGTTGTTTGTTTTTCTTATTTACAGGAAGAACCCACAGACGACACAGTGTTTCAGCAAACCCAGGAATCAAATGGCTTTGAAACTTTCGCTTCCAACAAGCATTATATTCCACTCTCAAGACACACACGAAAATTCCTTTTTCTATCCATGAGAAAAAATGGTCAAATGAAGAATGGCACCCATACGAGACGGAACAACAAGACGTCGCTGCTTTCTGTGATGCAAGCGAGAGAAACCAGTTAAAGACAGTAGATACTGACGACAAATAAATCTTTATTTATTTTGAATTTCATGTTTCGCCGCCGGTTTTGTTCTGAAAGCGGGTCTTCAGTATAGACATAAAGCCGAGATATATTTTGACAATTTAATATCTAGATATTTATTTTTAAAATTGTTAGATTCGTAAATCTATTTAATAGTTTCGCAAAAGCGAATTTAAGAATCGAAGGTAACAATATTTATGAATGTTTTGAAGTGCAAAGAGTTAAAAATAGTATTACAACTGACTGTCAAACAGTTTGTGGTTTCACTGAATAATTTCAAGAGAACAGCTTTAAGTTGTTATCTTCAGTTGAGAATCCTCCAGTCTTAAGAAGACTTTTTGTTGCCTAATATTAGGAAAACGGGCATCTCTTGATGAACACTCACGCGACAAACGGAAATATGCGAATACGTGTATGAAATACGGCTAGAGATACCTCTCATATAATCGAAAATAAATCGAAACTACGGTTTAAGTGTACACATAGTCTGACGGTCGAATGAGTTAATCTTTCAGCCGCCCCGTGATTGCCATAAAATTTGCTGAAACTATCATTCGTCATCTGTTACTACTTCGTCAATTTTCGGTTAAGGAAATCAATATCATAGTATAGACCAGGAAATTCCCAACCCCTCTCCCCTTGTTCATTTCTCCTTCCCTACATAAAAGACCCTCTTATTTGATGGTATTTCAGAATATGGAAGCGATATTTTTTATTCCGAGGGAATAGATAACGAAAGGCCAATGCAGTGCGGATTTTTCCTCACTTATCGGTTTTCAGAAATAAACGTGTATAATTTACGTCTTGCTTATACTGCCGGAATGCTCTTTCTTTTATAATAGCATAGTTTAGAATTAGTCATATTTCTACACTCTGAATTAGTAATTGAAGGTGAAAGTCTAAATGGAAAATAAGCTATTATTCATTTAACTTTAGTTAGGTTTTTCCAATTGAAATAAAACTCTATACTTGAAAAAAGATGTGGTTACGAATTCAATTCTTATACATTGACAAACGAACTAGGGACAGTACAGCAAACAAAACACGGTGTCGTTCTGCTAAGTCATCGAAGTGGAATTTAAGGCATATCAGCAAATGCCCCGACGTTGATTAACAGTCTAAGATAATCGATAATCGCTAGTCGATAATCAATAATCTATAATTGATAACCATAATAACCATAACTATAACCGGTAGCCACTATCTGTAATTGCTAACTGTTAATTATCGAATTTCAGAAAACGTTGAAAAGCTATTTTTAAGTGGCGAAATGTTGGTGGGTGTTTACCTCCTCCCCCTCCCCCTCCGGCCATTATATGCTTCGTTTTCCATCGTCCGATCGGCCCAGTGTGTTGAAAATCTATAAAACACGTGTTTCTGATTCCTTGGCTGACCCCTGGGGGTGGACTCCCATATAAAAAAGACAGGGGTGCTAGTCGGGAATTTTGAAAAGAATCCCTAAGAGGTACTAAGATCCTGTTTTGTGGGCGTGGCTTGAAATTTTTTTCTCTCCTAAGAGGTACCAATTCTTACATAACACATTGTCTGCTGTCATATGTTTTCGGCTCAATACCCTAAATGGTACGCAAAGGCTCCCGCTGTGGACCTCTAGAGGCTGAACACTCGAAGAGCTACCAAGACCGCGTGTTTAATCCCGAAAAGGTATGACGAGCACCCCCGTCATTTTAATATGGGAGTCCCCCCCCCCCCCTCCGGAGGCTGACCCCGTATTTTTCGGGTTGTCTTTATTCATGTAAATCTTTAAGTGAATCTGACATCTAAATTAGCCATCATAACGATTCCTTCTGACAGCTTGCATAATGGGAATAACAATTCAATACCGCATATAAGAACCTAGGATTACCTTGTAGGTGATATAGCGGGAGTTATGTCGTAAACAGTCTAATGAACGTGAGAACTAAACTAAGCAAGCAAGTAAGTAAGCCAGTCTCATCACATTGAGTGTTTTCACACACGATATACTCGAAATTTTACCTCGATCCGTATCAGTAAAACGTAATCGAATTCGAATCTAGCTCACGCAAGAAAGTTTTTAAGTCGCTTGCATGTATCTTTAAATTTTTTTCATGCCTTAGTCACCAGGCATGCGCTAGAGCCATTAAAAACTTTCAAAACTATAAAAGGGCATAATATATAAAAAGTATTTGAAAAATTGCAGCCTTTGAGACAGCGTTTGAAAAGAAAACTAATTCTTCGTTACACTTGAAAATGTTGTTAACTCTTTGAGGTAAGCCACTTAATGTGCTTACTACGATATTCTCAGAGTTGTTTTTACTGAAGTTTTCGAAAATAACAAAGGAACGTGTTTAAAACTCGTTAGTTGTAATTGAAGAACTTGGGTGGCTAAAGTGAATAAGTCTTTTAGTCCAACATTAACTTTTGGATTTAATGGAGTTAAAAATTAGTATGAGAGGTGGAATTTAAAAGGTTTCCTGATGGCTGTCACTCACGTGGCACAGTGCAATGAATTAACCAAATAGAACTCCTATAAAAAAAGAAAAGCATGCAAGCGCGTTGCAATTAAGTGCGGGAAATTGTAGCTTGCGCAAAGACTGGCTTTAGTTCGCGTCTGATCTGCATAAATAGTAAAATGATTGGTCATAAAGCTGCATGTTCAAAACCGAGTAAACACAGAAACTCTGAGTGTGATTGATATTAATTCTCCACGTCAAAATGTTGTGACCACCCGTGGGGTGGTCACGTTGACCGGTCTCAGAACAAAGGCTTTTGATTGTTGTTAATCACACGTCACCAATTAAAACGTTAGAAATTTGTTCAAAGTACACATGAGGCTGTTAAGTGATATTCATTTGCCTTCGAGGAGGCTTTAAGTGTCATCCCACCATAGTATAATGTTTTCAATTTTGGCATCGGTACATTGTCACTGGCAGATCGATGACAAGAATACTTGAATGATACACCTTCACCATCATATTTTTCAAATTAACATTTAAGGAAAAACATAGCACGGAATAATGGGGAAAAGTCGTTTGAGAACGGAATTTCATGGAAGGTGCAAAAGTAAACTACATTTGTGGTTTCTGTTAATAGATCTTTTTTTTTTTTTTTTTTACCATTTTTAAGCACAGATAAATAAGAGTTATTGGAGTGGAGTGGTGGATTCCATGAATTAGTTGGTAATTTACAAAATATATGCAGCCGACATACAATATAACTAGAAACATCCTGACTTTCATTGCAGTAAACACCCACCTACCGGCAGAAATTTGCCAAATATAAGAACCTGTTTAGCCAAGCAAGATCAAGCGGGTTCTTATGTGTTGGTTACAGTTTAATTATGATAAACATTTTCACCAAGGAGTGCACGTGTGACTTTGAGACTGCAAATTTACATTACAAGAAAATACATCGAACACAGACGATTTATTGTATATTCAGGGACCAAACCCAAGTTTATCTATTTTTCTGGTAATCAACAACTATATCTCCTTCATAGAAATTAAGAATCTACTTACTGTACTTAGCCCAAATAACTACCCGAAAATACAAGAACCAGACTTCAAAAAATGTACTTCTTACTTGCGGGTTAACCACAAGTGCAGCAAAGCGCTGATATATTTACCTATTTTTCAGATTTTTCTTGGCATTTGCCTTTATGAACCCACCAATGTTTCACAATGGAAAGTTTCCACTTTCTAATACAACCTACCCGTTAGTCCACAATACAAATTGATCTTATAACTGTAATCTTATCTCTGCTAGCAGTGAGATTCTGTGCGGCGTAACCTTGCCATCGATCAGTTTTCCCTTGAGCGAGACATTGGCAGAACAATACATTTTACGATCAAGAATGGAGGAGTAACCGGGATTGCAAATGATCTTGTGTAAGAGCGTTCTCTGGTTAAGAATTTTTAAAAAGTCGTAGGACTTTTGGCTTGTAGTCTAAAGCCTTTGAAAACTAAAATTTGGAGACTGGGAGACTGGAAGTCAAACGTTCAAAGAAGGTTAAAAAATTCCGCTCAAGGAGCTCAGAAAACGGCATTTTGAGTTATTTTGGCCATGTGTAAAATAACCTGCAATTGAAGGTAAACTGAAAATAGTAGTTTACTAAGATAGAAAAACTACAAAGAGGTAATAATAAACCATTAAGGAACAAGGAAGGTTAAAGATGAAGAGGATTGACACGGATTACAAAAGACGAAATTGATCATGAAAAAAGTAGGCTTAACTTTCAAGATGTGCAAACCCTGACGTAGCTCCTTTAACCAGAGAACGCCTTTACACGAGATGAATACATCAATGTCTCACTCGTGCCTTTCTTTTCTTGTCTCTTCCTCAACATACTGAGTTCAAAGAAGCGGCGTGGAGAAGGAAAACGAACCCGGGAGAAGTATGAAAATGGAAGGGGATTGAGGCGAGTTGAATTGCCTCCGGCCGGAGGTGAGCTGTGTTTTCTCTTACATTACCGTGATCAAGGCAAGTGGCGCAAAGGAAGGCCAAAGACCAACTGGAGGAGAATTGAGACAGCAAACCTTAAACAGCTGGGCTTGTGCTTGCTGGAGGCTGAAAAGATTGCCAGGGATCGCGAAAAGTGGAGAGGCCGGGACGAAGAGGATGAGGGAGTGAGTGATGTGATTAGTACACATTAATACATTATTGTCATCAAGCTCAAGGAAATAATTTATTTCTAAAGATAAATCAAGATGGCTACAACAGTTTTTAAAATCATATACCCTAGTTTGGACAGTAGATAATAAATAATCTTCCCTAATATATATATATTTTTTCCATTTAACCATTTTCAGTTATTTTGTTTATTTGTTTTCAAACACAAGTCTGCGTTTTTAAACCGCAATCCTTTCCACAACTATTACTTTCATTCATGTATAACATTGCTACATGCAATAACAATAAATATTAGTTTTCTCTGATAAATAATGCCTTCAATGTCTGGTTAAATTCATGGTAACCAGTATGGAGAACTAGTTGATTGTTAAATGATCAAAAACTGAGATCCCTTGTGAAGCCGACATGTTTTGTTTCCTTTCCTCGGCAGTCCGTCCTTCTTGAGCGCTATATACATGTCGTGGGGCGTGTCCCTGTAGTATTTATGCGAGGAAAATGTATGGAAGCCATTGACCCCGGTCACGTGCTTGAAAATTGTGCTGTCTGTCTTGTTTTTCTGCAAGAAAAAAAAAGCACAGACAAATTTAGATCCTTAATTCAGGGAAGGTGAGTAAAATTAATACTGTACAGTTCTTATAATAAGCCTTATTTTATAAGCTATAATAAGCTTATATTTTCAAAAGGCTTTTCGGTAGGTTTATTTTTTCGGGCGGGCTTGTTATCCGAAGAAATTTTAAGCTGGAAAAATTGTCGGCTGATATTTAGAAGAAACTTGACGTGTGAAAAATTTAGGTGCATATTAGAATCCTGCATGTTAAAACTGTTGAAACATAACGATGTGAAACACAAAAGAAGTCAGTCTACAATATGTCTAAAATATTATAATGAGTCGAGACGCAGGACAAACAGAAAGGGCGTTATAATCGGAAAAAAAGATTTGTTATTCTGATATATAGAGCTAAAATTAATGTTCATGGTCTGATATTCAGGAGGCCTTGCAATTTGAAGTATTGCTATCTAAAATTTATGGGGCTTTGAGTAAGCTTCTTTTCGGGGGAGCATCAGAATTTCACGCATCATATTTGTAAGTGTTCAAACGAATTGACAGCAGAAAAATCCCATTTTCACTGACAGCTAGAAACCCGAAGGACTGAGTCTCGTGGAACTCCTTCACATGCAAACGTCACGTGATTATCACATGTAACCAATTCCTTAAAACATGTCATCAAAGTCTTTCTCGATTCACATACTAGCTTCACTACCTCATTAGAATTAAACTTAATCTGCGAAATTATCCTTGTTACAATTTCTTTTTGTTATTTTTTTTTCGACAAATGCGCGACAAATATTCACGTTGATCATTGGTTCTGCATGATATCAATATAACCCAGGTTTCTAATTCGACAACTGGGTGACAAACACAAGTATAGATAATGACTGTGAATAAAAATAAATTGCAAGGCTATAGAACGTAAACAACAGGTAGATATTTCATAACTGGTTGGTATCACTGTCATATTGTAACTGTTTGGATATAAATAAATTCCACATAAGAGAAGTCTCATTGTTTTTGTAGATTAATAGAGCGCTCTTTTAAACCATCTAATCTTGAAAGTTGGATAAGTAACTTAAATGGGCATTATAATCTGGAGTAACTCTCTAAATTTGTACCACGGTTTATTTAAATCATTTTATCAGACGTCGAGGGGTCTCGTTATGATTCAGGGCCACTCCTGGTGACCCTAGATGTAAATTTCGTAATACATATACCTATAAATTCTGAAAATACAGACTTGGCGCCAGTCCTGAGCAAACCTTGCATAAAATCTGACACCCAGTTGCAAGTTAATAATTTAATAAGCACTGACTTCTCAAACGTGATTCCTCCAAAAATCTCTTTGAGTGCTTTTTTAGTTTTATTATTTATCTTTCCAGGTATGCAACGTGTTCAACTATTGATTACGTAATATACATTTTATGAGCCATGTTTGATTGTTTTTCAAGCTCTAAAAAGCAGTTGTTGTGGGTTATTAATAAAGACGTCATATTAACGTCGGCGTCTTTGAACTGCTCTTGTGATAGTTTTTGGTCCTAGATGTTTACAGTAACAATTTTAATTTTGGCAAAAGTCCTTGACGTAGTGTTAGGCCTCATGCTTATATTGCCAAATTCACGTGTTTGAAAATATATCAGACTTCGTCTATCATTGCGGTAATCTTTGGACAAATATATTGCTTCCTATTTTTGGCACCAGAAACAAAAAATATATATATGGCTCACTCAGTGAAAACAAGAGTCAATATCACTGCTTAAGACGACCGGTAATACCAATATTTGTCAGCATGGTAGAAGTACGATAAAGTACATGTGATTGATCCACGTACTCGATAAGAAAAATCGATGAAAGTGGAAAATTCTAAAAATAAGGCATTAAAACCTACTTTTTAATTCTTATTTCTCGTACTACTAGATGTAAAACTGGCAGCTAAAGGGTGGAGACTTTGACTGTTATATATATCGTGATTGATTCAGGTTTGGTAATTCCGTTATATGCATTGAGCAAGTCAAGATTTCGTGACCGAGTTTTAACTATGAATTGCAGAATATAAGATTTCTTAAAAGGAAGAGCTGGTTCGCGCGAAATGATTTGAATATTATCGCATGTTTGGAGAAATTTGCATTTCAGCTTAAACTGTCTAAACTCTTCGAAAACGTGTGTCGGAACATGTTTTGAAGCTCGACCTGGTAATTACGGTCGATATCCAAGGAGGCCAGTGGCATTAGATCAATCGACTTCTTTGTGGTTGGATTGACTTAAAATATCTCTAAGGAAAAATAACAATTTTTATTAATCGAATAAGAAAGGCTGGTGGCATACCACATAACATGGTTTATTTGACCTTGGACTCAACACTAAACGTTTGACTTCCCTCCTGGTATTACGTGTTACTTCCCAAGCAGAATTTCATGGAATGGAATGTTATGAAAGGAGGTCATGAAAACCGCTTATATCAAATCTTTACATTACCATAAAAAGTCCATTCTTATACATGTACATACGACCTCACTTTTGAGATTAAATATTCCACTTTATGCAATGTGTCTTTTTAGAATATGGTGTGAATTTTCTTTTCTAACCGAACACCAAGATCTAAAACAAGTCGAATAATAAAAACAAATAAAAATAAATGAGAATGATTCTTTAGCAGATCCAAAATAATAATTGGCTCTTCTATGCTAATATAAAAGGCCAACAGCTAAAAATACAACGTGTTTACAATAAAAGACAATAGAAATAAAATTTAAAATTATACGAGCTAAAAGATTTTAGAAGAATTAAGAACCAAAAATAAAGTTCTTTGCATTGAACTGACTGGCCTGCGATTATTCAGCTGAATAAACAAATTTGGCTACTGAAAGGTTTCAAAGCTTTCTTGGAACGAAAAAATATTTTCTACCGTTTTGAATCGAAATGGTTGTTTTGGTGTTCTTCTGAAGAACACAATCACATAAATTTACATCAGAGCAGTTGAACAACAAGGTAAGGCCAAAAGCATATTCGACTTTGTCTTAGGGCGTCATCTTGTTCTGATGGTGTTCGCACTACCCACGAGCATTCTACGATTTTAAGTTACTAAAAAGATTCTAATGAAAGAAAAGGTTCTGTTCATCTACTGATCCGCACAGTACAACCGAGAATTTCAACCACCAAAACACATAACTTCGATCGATTGAGTGCAACTGTCGGTGCCAAATTTCTAACCTGAGAACGCCATGCCAAGACAGCAGTCATTGCCTTCTCTTATACATTACCGCATTAGTTTTGCATCTTTTCTAATTGTATGGTGTTAGTGATGCATGTTCTCAGTTTTGCTGTACCATAACAGGTTAGATTTATCAGAATTATTCTGTTACAATGCTTCCAAACAAGTCTTATTTGCAGATGCGGAGGCGTCCGAAGACTTCAGTCAAGCTTTTGATTGTTCCGGTTCTCAAACAACTGCTCTGCATACAAGAGAAAATTGAACAGATATATCCATCTATGGCTTGGTGTTGATGACATTATTATATATCGTCTATCGATTTGTCCACATTAGATCACTCCGTGAATGATATAGCTTCCACTGAATCAGTGAATTTAGACATGATGGAAAACACAAGTTTAGTCGAAGGTACAGATTTAGTGAGAGCGCGCAAACGGGTGAATTTAGATCGTTCATAGCCATTTAGTTAACTTCTATTTGCGGATTTATCTTGCAAACAGTGCGTGCCCATACCTTTTATAAAGTTCTTCTGGAAAAGAACTAAGAGTACTTCGAGAAATCTTTACTGGGAGAAGGCCTAGCAGAAGGCCCCTACTACCTTGAGCGAATCGCAGCACTCTGCTCACTGTTATACTCAGACGATTTAATCAAAATTTACTAAACACAGTATAAATCGATTGTCATGATTTAAGTGAAGTACTACTGGGGATTTAAGCAACGAGCAACCGACGGAGATATTAAGCTTACCGTGGAAAACAGCCGCCCATTGCTGTCCATTGCGAGATACCGCTTCACTTCGGGACCATAAATGTGAACTAATCCTTTCCCGATCGGCTGTAACTGCAGGTTGACTGCAAGCAAAGCAACAATATGAACAACAAAATTAAAATACCACAGTAAAGAATAGATTTGCTGAAAGACAGCGGGGTATTTTTAGACAATGCTGTAAGGCCGGAACTGCCAAAGATTTGAGTTGCACGCATTCACTTTATTCTCAGCCAGGAATTCCACAACAGTTGTGTAAAACCAATCAGGGTATTTTTTATTTGTCAAAGCTGTCAGCTTCAATAAGAAGCACCGACCTTCTCAAAGCTCGGTCGTTAAGCCTATAAACACAATAGTAGCATTTACTTCATCATTTTCGAATTTTTCCACATAGTCATCCATTTTGTATTGAATAACTGTAAGCTTCCATAACGTTCGATAGGCAGTCGACTGTTTTTCATTCTTCAGTATATTAGGAACTTCATCACGACTTCCACGGCAATTTTAGTTGACCAGTCCTTGTTAATCCGTGCAATTAACCTGATTTCAGCTAGTTTCGTGTAGACACTTAATATATTCGATTTTAACTGGCAAGTTGGCCTCCGTGAAGAGCTCAATGGGGCAGCCATGCCAGTTTGACAGTTTGTCGTGACTGTTGTGATAACCACGAGAAGAAATATTTGCAAAAGAATGAATAGAGAGCGATCTACACGTATTCCAGCTTTAACTAGCCAGATCTCCACTGGATCTCGTTGCCACTGCGTTGCATTTCAATTTCGTCCTAAGCATTCTTGTAGAAGCAGGGAGTTGTATGCCCATAACTTCGACTCCGTTAAACCTCTATTCTGATCCTTTGTCCGATGAAGACAAAAAATTTATCGAGGTCCACACTAATCAAGTGCGATGACAGGTAAATGAATGGTGAATGGATTTGCCTTTCCTTCGATATCTTAAAGCTTCTAAAATGTGAACCTCTGGAAAACTTTAGTAGACAACTGACGCTGATGGAATATAAGCTTTCTAGAATTTTTGAATGTGCTATGTTTATACTGACCGCAGGTCATAAACTGAATTAGCTTTTAGTATTAGATATCTTCTTCGTTGTATTAAAATCTTCATATATATATGCAGTGGAATCCCGGTTTCTCGAAACCTCATTTTTTCGAATCTCCCGATAACTCGAACCAAAAGTAGTTTCCCTCTCCCCAGTCGAACACCTGTAATTTTACCCCCGATTTCTCGAACTCTCCGATTTTTCGAACCAATTTCCGTTTCCCTTGGAGGTTTGAAAAATCGGGACTCACTGTATATCTATATTCCTTGTCGCGCCAGCTTAATTGACATTACCTTCCGCTAATGCATGACGCGTCAGCAAAAACTTTAATCAGTGGCTTTTAAATAATCTAAAATCTTTTTGTTTCAATTCTATGTAGTATACAACAAAATCAACACTGATTCTGTGACCGTCGAACTCACCACCGAAAAAAAAAAATTACTGTGGGAAAGAAGTCTTAAAGTTATCATTTTCTTTGACTGAAATAAGGGAAACTTTAATCGAAGAATTTCCGGCCAATTCATTAGGAATAGAGGCTGTACACAGCAGTGATATCGTTTCTGTCTAAAGCTACGCGCATGCTCACAATGGTGTATAATTTTCCATCTTGACTACCAGTAACTCAAAAAAATGTCTTTTCGCGGTCGCGATGAGCCTTTTTAGTTCTATTCCAGTAATAGAGGAGTCAGAAAGCGGTTTCTTTTATTTCGAATACATTTCCTTTCACTCAGTGGATTAATTTTCGCCCATTGGCCCGTGTGATAATAATTTAGGAAATTCCAGGTAACATTAAAAATAAGCGGAAGAATGGGTACTATATATAAACATAATTTGACGAGGATTATTATGGGGGATTAACTCTATTCAGCTCTTCACCTTCTCTTGCAGTTCTCTGTGGTAATCTACAGTATTTCTAAATCGTCGATTCAAGAATCATTTAGTTTGGGAAAACTCTGTATACCCCTTAATTTTTATGCTGTTTTTGGCAGCTGGCTTCTCTATGTGATGATGAGATTTTTCACCTTAGTAAAATCCATCTAAGAAGGTTTTTATGAACAAGAAAATCTGATTTCTAACCTAACGTGAGTTATCCATTCCAGTCAGTGGCGTTACATATGTGCAGATGGTATCACACATGTCTGAATATTGAACAAACAATTCAACGCAACCTATTTCCCATATTGCAGGAAGAAGTAAACATAGGATTTGTCTCAGGGACAATTTTTAACACAATTTTCCGCGTCCTTTCTATCCTGTTTCAGTTCCTGCGGAACGTTAAGGAACTATGTGCTTGTGATAACCACCTGACCACTTTTGCCAAAGATTTCCTGAAGGTAAATTCCCTCATGTTTAACCGAATTTAAAAAGGCTTATCTTAAACAGGGAACCTTTAGAGGAACATATAGGACTCAATACATTTAAATAACCAGTTTTCATATTCACTAGGTTTTTTTTTTTTTTTAATTTTTCATTCACTTTGACAAGAAATCGATCTCAAAACTCTTGGGGCGTCTGGTAAATATTGTTTCTCCTGCTGGAATGATATCGACTGGCGCGATAATGTTAATCTTATGTATTCCGTTATTACTTCCCGTAAAGCTGATTGTCAATGAGGACGTGGCAAGGAAAGCGGAATGAATCAGTCCTAAAGCAGATATTCTATCATTAAGACCGTCTGCTTGCCTTGTTAACTGAAAAGAGTGCCAGTTTGAATAACACGTTTATAATTTTCTAACAATGATCATTCTCTTTCCACTCAAGGTCCCGGCTTTCGTTGTCTCGTCTCATAAAACAATTTGAAGTAATCACTTTTATCTTTAAAACATGAACATCAAATGGTAAAAATATTAAATACTACCCTTACGAACCTAGATATATCGCGGTTTTCTATGGACAAAAGATATTGAATACTCGTCTGATAAAGTTTACGTCCAATGCCTTATTTTCACCTATTATCTTTTAGAAGTTAAAATTATGCAACGTTATATCTTGGTTCTATTTAACTGAGTTGAGTTTCAGTCTAGTTACCTTGACATTTTTCGGTTTTCATTATCATGCAGAAATGATGAGGAACTAAGTTTGTTTAACTCGGGTAAAAAGCGTCTAGAATATCGCATAAAAGTTAGAAGACTCACTAGCTAGATTGCGAAAGGGTTTTACACAGTCTTCAAATCAAATCGTGGTTAACGATGCATGCATTTCACACGTCCATGCAAAATAAAATATTAATTCATTTTGCTTTACCTTCAACGTTGCCTTGTTCACGAGTTCCTGTGACGTTGCCATCATCTTGCAAGCGAAGGAACCAATGATTCTTACCAAACAGCTTCACACTTGTAACCGTGTTTTCAGCCTCATCCGTTGCACCAGTGTCCTTCAGCGAGAAGATGTTCAGGTTGATCTTGGCTGCGGACCATTGAACAGTCCTCGACTGAAGTAACGCTGATTTTGTTAACACCCAGTCTCTCGTCTTGGCGCAGTGCGCCGTGATTTCAACATCAGACCGCCTATTCATCTGCGTCTTGAAATACTTGGTTTCCATTTCAAAAACTCTCGACACAGCTCTACGCCAGCTTTATCTGCTAAGAGAGAAAATTTCATCACTTAAGCGAGTAGATTTGCTTTTAACCGGAAAGGTACGTGACGCAAAGTGTTGCGACACTTTGCGATGACGTTGATGAAGACATGGCTGAGTAACAGGCACTCAGAAATACAATAAAACTGTCGACACTTTCAACTACCTTTTTCATTAATCTGCATTTAAAAGCTTGCATATATGAGCAGGTCAAAATGATAATTTCTTTTCAAGGTCACAAGTTGCATTGCTCCTGATCTACATTAGAAAATCCAAGTAATAGCTAAAATCTTCGAAAACCTTGTCTCAATCGTCGAATATCAAATTATGACTGTATCAGCTGCATATCCTTGAGCGCTAGTCCAAACACACTATCAGTAGCTGAATGTGTAATGAAAATCTTAGTCTAGCCCACAATAACGACGTTTTTTAATGAATACAAACATTCAGCCAGCGACTTGTAGAAATAATTCGTGACTCTGGCCATGTTTCACTTAAATTTTGTTTATTAAAATCGAACAAATAAAATGTAAGAGTCGCTGACAATCTTCTGGCGTTGTCATCGCTCAGTAATTGCAATATACATCCGATGACAGAGAAATGCATAGATAACTACAAAACACATTTCACTATAATGACTTGTATATTGCACGCGCTCAAGCAATCACAGAAAACGATTTGCTTTCGCCAAACTCTTTTCACTGCATGGCCTTTCCTGTTAGCGCTACGTGACTGAATACCTTGAAGAAAATAATTAATTGTAACAAACGAGTGGGCTGCAAGCCAGGCTGACACATAAATGTTATCGCCGGTATTTAACACTTCGGAGTTCTTCGATGACTGTTCTGACGACACTACTCGAGAGCTCAAGAGCAAGAAAGCATTAGTTTCTTGTACTTCTAAATTGTTGATCAATTTTAAGAAATTGTATTTTAATGTTGAATGGAAGCTACAAGAGGTTGAGCAGAGTTATGCTCAAAGAAAAAGGTCATGTTTTAAATAAAAATTATAACTTTTACAATGCAAATTGCAACGGCAACTGATCCTTTGGCCAAAATAATGGCACACAACAATTAACGCCTTGTCGAGAAATTATTTCGTTTCTGAGGTTCGATATGGCGACTCAGTCCAATGAAAAGTCTAAAAGAAAGTTAATTTCGGTGAATAATTATTTGAATTTCGTTCGCCAATGTTATTTGCGGTCAATGACAGACAAACACAAACTTTTTTAGTCCCCTAACTTTCTTAAATCAGCCCGGTGCTTGATATCGGAGACAAACTCGATTAAAAAAAAACAAAATACAAAGTATCTTAAGACTGAAATTATACTCTCAAGGAAATGTTTTTCTCACGGTTCTCCTGACGTCACACTGAACTTAAGAACCTCATCGGCAGTAAAATCTAAACTTTTTTTATGTCTGTAGTTACACACGTAATTTTAAAACTTATTCTTGAAATTCTGTCATTAATATTGACGTGTTAAAGAGCTTTCGGATTTCACCAAGTGACAAGAAACTTGCTAGTTATTTTTTCAGTTTTCATAGAAAAATCTAATTTTTACATGTTGCCATGACAATATTAGTTGTTAAATTCCAGGTAATATTTCGACTTCAACATTTCAGAAGCGGGGCTACATTGAGGAATTTGACTGTGTTCTACCGAATTTTGAATAACATCCATATTATTCAACTCAAATACATTTTCCAATGGATTTAGATCTCTTAGCATTTATTTTTTAAGTCTGTTGATACCTAAACCAGCAAGTTCCATCATTTTCAACCACCGCACTCAGTCATTTAGACACCACTTCTATCATTGTCTGAAAATTTCAATTAAGAGATACGGAAAAAGCCTGTTATATGCCCAGGGCTAAAATTAAGTTTGTTCAAAAGGCACTTTTGATGGGTTTACATTTTTGGTGCACATGTTCTCGGAAGAAAGTTTGTTTTTTTTTCCAAAATGTTTGGGCTTATGCTTCGAAGAAATGTTATGTCTGAAAATTCTGGGCCAATACTACGAGGTAAAATTCTTTAAACGCGATGACATATAAAACATAAAACAAGTTCCACAGTCGTAAATGAGCATGGCAAGTCTTTGAATGATAAAAAACGACGTATCCAAAAAAGAGGCTTATAACGAAATAATTCGTATGGATACATATTCAGAATAGCTCGTCATCATGAAAGGACTGTTGCGTCTATTTTTTTTTTTTTTTTCGGGGGGGGGGGTAGCTTATTATTGAAGTTTTGCAATTTGTGTGGCCGTAAACGTCCGTCATTCAAGCTTGCGAGATATAATTCATTGATATGCAGGGCGCTTACTATCGATTACCAGACATCAAAGCTCCGCGGGTCCACAGTGGAGCCAGATTATGCTATTCTGTTCACTCTGTGTGCTATCAAAAGTTTTTATTGAACGGTACGTCTTCCATTAAAGGGGAATTTAATCTCAGCGTCCAATATAACAGCTGTTAGATTTTTTATGAATTAGAATAGATAAGAACAACTCAAATAGATAAGATCAAATACTTCAATTTCTCGCCGACCAATTGTGACATGACATCAATTGATGGCTAAAAATGTTTTTTAGATGATTCAAAAGCCGAATGAAATTCTAAGCTTAATTAATTTTTTCACTACTTTCATCAAAAGGAGTCTTAAAAGCGAAATGGCACCTAGCTCGAATTGACGTTCCTATGCAATTCCATCCTTAATCGGCTCTCAAGAATTGTGCAAAAGATTCATGTAAATATAGTTTGCTGAGTAAATGCCTACAAAAACATATTATCATAAAATCTTCAAAAATCGAGTGTTGCATTTTGCTTTGCCCATTTGTGTTCATTTAGTATTTCGCAAAAATGAAATACATTTTTTCTCAAATACGATCAAGTTTTATGCACCGTTTGTGTTTCAATGCGTTAAGCTGTTCCTTGGCTAGCTAATGTACTCATAGAATCAAACTGCACCCTTTGCTTCTAGGCGTAAACAATCTTATTCACGTTTTAAAAATTCTTTCTTACTTTTGAACAGTAAACAAACCACAGAGCTGATGAAAAATTGGCTACGATACCAACTGAATGTAGTTAAAAGAGTAAGTAAGTGAGTACACTTATATGTACCAACAGCGTTGCATTTCTTATGCAGGAAACTAAAACAAATACATATTTATTTGAAAAAGTTCAGTGCAGATTTTCTCACCTTTGATTTAGGACTAATATCGGCTCCTGCTGTCTACAGGCGAACCGCCTGATTCCAGGCCGCCAGACAAACTAGAGAAGAGCCACTTGGAGTGAAATGCTTGTGGGAGTACTTTTCTGTGCCGGCCTGAAAATAACAACAGGATCAGTTGTTGTGTTACGGCCAAGCTGCCACCCTCGGAGCTGAAGAAATCAACAGATGACGGATTTAAAACATGTCAATTGTTTGGAACTATTTTTCAAAGTGCCTTGATGTGTTTTGACTCAAAGCTTTTCTTAATTGAAGCGGAACACCCAAACAAAGCCTGCAGCCATTGGCTGGTCGTAATAACTTAAGTCCGCTCGTGAATTTTTCCTGACATTTGCCCCAAAACAAATTAATTTCTGATCGCTTTTACTGAAATTGGTGGGGTAATGCCGCATTGTTTATGAAGTTTTTTGATTGCTTTTGCCAAAAGACCATATAATGAGAAAATTCCTTCATTGCTTCGATTCACGTTAAAGTTGAGTTTGTAATGCTCCACACGAAATCTTTAGAGCAACCAAAAAGCTGTGTAGACAGAAATTAAGTTTATGTTGTTTAATAGCATTTGTTTTCTTTATTTCGTTTATTTTTATTTTCATTTCTTTTTTTACCGCGTTGCACATGAAATGCACTGACTTTGCATCCGATCCAATTAATTTAGCTTCTATAAACTTTGAAGACTAATGCAAAATAGCAAAAATAGCACTCAGCGTGTTTTAGAGTAATTGAAATTTAATCAACAATCCCGGCTGGAGACCTAAATCACACTTTCTCAAATAATTTCATTTGTTAAAGCGCATTTTTTCCTGTTCGTTGTTCTCATTTATAAACTGGTCAGTTGTTCAGTTCGATGTTTGCTAACCACGTGGGGCTTCGCATAACAATATACAGTCACGGAGCTCCAACGGACAGTCAATGTAAACATTTATTATAGTTTAAACGAAACGAGCGATAAAGCGGAAATGAAAACTAAGACAAGGGAGAGGAAAAAATTATCTGTAGAGAATGTTTCTCTGTTGATACTAAAAGAGCTCGATGTGCTCAGATGGACAAAAGTCCGAAATATTTCTAACATCTAAACTATCCAAAAATAGCTAACTGAAATTTATAAGGAGCCAGTCCTAAGGCCCGTTGTATCGTGTTGGTTTCAAACCAATAAGGAACTTGTATAGACCGATGCCAACGGCAACAGCTGTTAAAGTCGCAACGAATTTTCGTCTTTATTTGATTGGTTAACAAGATGGCGCTCAAGGCTCTGATTGGTCCAGGGCAAAGTTGAACGCTCGAGAGTCTTGAGCCAGAGCGATCACCAGTTACTTTTTAAGGCAAATTGTTCTATCCAGAAAACAACACCAGATTTAGTCACGTGTGTTATTAGAAAACGTAACTGATAGCTGAGTAGAGTAATCGTTTCATGATCACTGGGCAAATGATCAGAAATTCAACTCGAGTTGGACCATAGTACACGTATAATCTAACCCAGGGGCATTAGCATGTTTTCCAAAAAGATGGCAAATTCCCTTGGATGGGGGACAAATAAGTGACACTAATTCCCCCAGGGTGAGAGCAAACTGGAAGGACCAAAACCACAAAGGTGCCAAATATTCTGGAGTTGTCCAAGGGGGAGGCAAATTTCCGTCCCCGGGGCAATAATAAAATTTCAAATGCCCCATCCCCGAGATTAAGACGTCAACAAATGCCCAGCTGTTGCCCGGAGGAGGTGGGCACAACTTCAATTGACTGATGAATTAGCCCTATATACTCCCAAAATTAACTGAATCGCTAATACCGAAGACAATACTACTGAAGTCATTTCTTTTAAATAGTAGCTTTTATTCTTGGCACTCAAGCATTACTTTACAAAATGTACACACGTTAGCATTTGCATTTAGTTTACATCTGTACACACACTGCCGACGCTGACATTCCAGTATTTCAAATAATACTGGCACACATCAATGGCATTAATACATCCTTAATAATAAGGCACCAAAATTAATACTTTAGATGTAAAGTAAAACAATCACCATTTTACAAATGGCGCTATTAACTAAGCCTTCAAAATGTTTTAGCTCTTTACAGAAAAACTTATTAATTTACATATTTTGAAGATGAAAAGACTATATGAATTTTGCAAGCATTTTTATGCATAAGTATTCCCTTTTAAATTCTAAATTTGTTTGGCTATGCGTTATTACAAAAAAGGTCTAAAATAGAACTAATTTTGCTTCCCATTTGATGGGAATAAAACAATGAACAAATAGTCTTGATAGTGCGATTAAGAAAATCAAATTATATTACGTTGCTAGGCAACATGAGAGTATTCACGGGTGCTCCCTAGCAGCTGTCAGCTGCGAGGATCAAGAATTTGACTTTATTTTGCGCGCTTGTGGTATATTTTCCGTTTCGTGCTTTGCCATTTCGTCCAAGCGATATAAACGTGTCATATAGAGTCGTTCTGTAGAACTTCGCCGAGGCAAATGTGTGGAATGAAGTGCTTTGCATTGTCTCTCTGAAAACGGTTTCGTCATTAGTTGAATTCTGTGAAAAATGAAAAAGATAACGATGAAGAAAAACTACGTATATTTATCTCCATTTAAACTCTCCAGCTACAAGAAACAGGCTTAAACTGTAAGAAAGAAACATTTCAAATAAATATAACAGGCTTAAAATTCCCAACTTGCGGAAGGTAGGCCAGTTGACTATTTACAAGCATGATCGAGGAGTTGAACTAAGGTCTACCAACAAACAACTCCAGCTTAGTGGTCAGAACGGGACTTGAACGCGCGACCTCCGGATTTCAAGTTCGGCGCCCTAACCACTCGACCAAGCTGCCTCCAATTTAAATTGTTGAAATACTGTACAAGTGCTCACGTCAATTGTTACTTATGACTGACATAATGTTTTTTTTTTTCTTCACTGTCTGCAAAATTTGAACTTACTGTGGAATATAAATTGCCTTCGCTGTTCATCGCAACATAAAGACCAGTATGAATTCCTTTAATACGCTGGAGTCCTCCTCCCATTGACTGCAGCTCAAGTTTGGCTGAAATGGAAAGAAAATGCAGTGAGGAAAGATAGGTAACAAACAGTTTAATGCTCTTGACAAAAAGTAAGGTTGTGGTTTATGACAACCGAAATGTCTTTCTCATTTTACCAACAACCTTCGCTGGCCACGATGAACTTAAGCGTAAAGAGTAAACAGCTAAAAAGTGCCTTGGGAAAGAACAGGAAACGTATATAAATAAACACTAATTTCAACAGTTTCCAATCCCCCCCTCCCCCCTTTCCCCACTATCGAGTCTTTTTCTCGATCGCACTGAAGGGTACTGTAGTGTTATTGTCCGAATCTTGCGTCCGTTTTACTGCCCAGGAGTTATTAAATAACGGCAATTTGATAAAACTGCAGTATTCATTCAAAAAAAACGACTAGTCTCTCTTACCGTATTTACTTGCACAGCGCGAGGTTCCGTTAATTGTCCCATCAGCAGCGATTTGAAGAAAACTCTGTGTCTTGCCAAACAGTCGAACAGCCATTTTAAACGAAGGTTCGCCGGCCGCAATATTGCTTATCTTTGGGTTGACTGTGAAAAGAGAACGACGCTGTCGTGCGGAGAGGACATCGGCTAGTCTCCAGGCCACAACGGGGTCAACTGATGTTGTTGAATGTTTTGTTGATTTAAGAACCGCCGAACGACACACGCCCAAAGTGAAGATTACTAGAAGAACTGTATTCTGTAGAGAGAGAAAAAAATGAACTGTAAGTTAATAAGTGTAAAAGTATTTAGGCAAGAAGGATAGAAGGCGGAAGGAAGCGAGAAATTGAAAAAAGGAAGTAAGAAACAAAGAAAGAAAATAATGAACCCACAAACCAACAACCAATGAAGCCTCAAAGAAGTAGAGTTTAACGGTTATTTAATCTAAAATGCGTGTGTTTTTTTCACTAGATTACGATGATGTTCACCTTCTTCAGGAAGAAAACTTAAGTTCGTTACACATAGCTCGCAATCATCATATCATGAGCCGTGTTTCGACTTATTGACTGTAACCCTAGTTATTGACTGTTTTTGCCCAGTAGTTCAAGGCAGTAAGTCATTGTTTATACTCTATGTAGACTCTCTGTAAACCTCAATTTGAAAACGTCACGGCTGCAAGCAATTACGATTTTCTATTTTGATCTTGATTCTAAGCAAAGAGAACATCAATCTTGTTTCTCTCTGTACGAAGTACATGTTGACAAACCAAAAAAAAATATGATTGTACTAAGTCAAGAAATAACAATGAATCGGTCATCTTATGTTACATAGGTAAATACAGAAACTTTGCTGCCAAATAATTTAGAAATGAACTTCTGTGTTCCAGCAGGTGGAGTGACTTTGGGAAGCGTTTCTAAAAAGCACGTTGTGGTGAAAGTATAGTAGCTTTAAATCCTGCATTAATTCTGTAGGCCTCTGTAGTAATTCTGCACACACAAAAAAACTTACCATGGTTATCCTGAGCATAATGGAAGAAAATAGTCTGAAAAGTTCTATTTAGAATTTTTTCTTCGTTATCTGGTTGCTTGCTTGCTTGTCCAAATGTCTGCATTGCTTCCAACCTGTAGCTGCAAGCCTTTTTATAGGTGAATTTGATACCGCTCTCGTGGGCTAGAATAGATACAAAATAGCAGGCCATTTTAACGTGATGTTCTAACTCCTAAAGTATGTCGTATGTGGGAGTTGTCTGTTTATCACCAAACCCAGCTTTCAAGGAGAGTTCTTTCTATTTAATTAAATTCAAATCTAGATTTTAACCAAGCTCACTCAATCATGTAATTTGGCATCAGCGGAAGCGGCTTTGTCATGCGTGCATTGAAAAATGTTTCGAATATGTCAGTGTATCAACCTTAGCTTGCATGCAACAAAGTTAACTTTTGACAAAAGGCGGGGTTTAGGGTAAGTTCTAAAGACAGGTAAGTGAAATTTAGAAATCTGATATCAAAATTCGTAGTTAGCAGGATTTTTTCTTTTTTGTAAACTTGTTGAACACATCAATTATGATAGATTTCCTGTACGTAGTTCTTTGCACGCGACTTGTGACAATGCAATTTACATGTTAATTCTTTGTTTGGAACAGGATCTAAAAATAGCAGTTTACGTCCTGCTGAAAGAATAACTTGGTTATCTACCTCCGGAAGAGGCAATATATCTCTTTCTGTTTAAAAAGCCAGTTAAATTACATTTTATTGTCTTGCAGCACGTTCCGACTGTTAGCAAAAACAAGCAAAGTTGTGACATCAACGAAAAAAATAAACTTTTAAAAACATTTTTGCAAAATAGCTTTGAAGAATCTTGTTACTTTCTCTTTTAAAGTCGAAGTCATGAAAAGAGTAGCGTCTAAAATAGCAACCCGGCAGAGGAAGTTAACCTATATTTCCCAGTCGTGAACATCATATGACTTGGTTGTCACAAAAACGGTATGCTTTGTATGCAATACGGCGTTCGCCGGAAATGGCCAACCGCAAGCAGAACGAAAGGAAGTTAACGGGTTGACTTCCGGCAGCATCCACGTGTTTTCAAGTGAGCTCACACGACGGTCTAGATTTATGGGAGAGGTAAGGGGGAAAAAATTCTTTCCCTGTTGAGGACTATTTATATTTCATGTGGAAGTTATTGCTGTTCCTTTTAAGAAAAAACATCAAATCATTTTTAAAACACTAAAGTGAAGTTTACAACACCTGAAAAATAAGTTCGTGTACAGGTGAAAGATATTGTGCAAAGATTAAACGGCCTGTCCACACTACGCCGAAGAAATTTGAAAACGTAGCTTTATTTCTACGCTTGGGCAAATCGTCCACACTTATCCGTCAGGAACTTTTCGAAAACGCTCTTCAAACAGGAGGAATCTGAAAACGCCGACTTTGCGTTTTAGTGTAGACGGAAAACATTTTGAAAACGGAGATTGAAAATATTTTGAAAACAGAAGTTGAAAACATTTACATAACGGAGATTGAAAACATTTTGAAAACGGGCATCGCGATTTTCCTGCCCGAGTTTTCCTCAAAACAAAAATGCGAAGTGACCGGTGATTGTTGTATTTTCAAATTTCTACGGCGTAGTGCGAACGGGGCCTGACAACATGTTGCAAACTGCGTTTGAAACTGTGTGATGAAGACGAGAATATTCTACGTAGCTGTGAAGGGACAATGGAGGATACATGAACTTCTTCATGTACCTGTTAGTAGACCCATGCGTGCCGTGCATGTTTGAATAATAGTGAATCACGGCAATTCATTATCCGACCTAGTTATATTGGACCGACATTTTTGAATACCACACACATGTTGTGGTTTATGGAAGATAAAGATATTGTTGCTAACGGTGTGTAAACCGCTGCTCTGCCTTGAAGAAACGTAGTATGTTGTGGATTAAAACTAATAATAGAAGATCGCGGAGATTTTCCAAGCACGTGTCCTGCGAAATACGAGGAAAATCAGCTTTCCGTGGATTCTATTTACATTTTCTCGCTTCACGAAAGAAATCTCTTCAGAAAATTGGAGCCTCAGAACATACAATCCCCGGCGACGAAAGCTATGAAACCTGGAGAACTTGAACATGTTAGATCGATTTTTTTCACTCAACTTATATTCGCGTTATCGAGTTCATGTAACTTCAGTAGTTTTACAAGACTACGCCAGTTCAGTAAATTTCCAATGTGATGCCCCAGATAATTATAAAAGCGCACTGGCAAGTAAAAACAAAGCGTGGGTATCTCTCAAAGTATGAATTTTCACCAAAGTGCTGATCTTTAAATAATTCTTCATTTTTTTTACTTACAAATTATTCGAGATTAGTCAAGGCAATTATATCATGTATGAAAGGACTCTTTCAATTCAAAACCCCATACAATGAATTCATACTTAATTCAGACACGAATTTAATTTGACTATAATCACTTTCAATCAGCAGGTGTTTTAAATTTTTCTACGGTACTCATTTAGCTTCATTTGACTTATCTCAATGTTTTGCTCGAATTTCGATAGAATCATTCTACATGAACGAATATTATTCCAGGTGGAATATTTTGCAATCCGTTCTTCTGATTGGTTCTCCAAGTGTAGACTATTCACTGATAGAGCACGGTAGCAAGTGCGATGCTATTGAAAGGGAAACTTGATTTTTTTGCTGCAAATACATGAAATGTAGTTTTCAGTGGAATGCTAGCCTTCAGAATGTGTTTTGAAACAATTACGTTAGTCGCCTACGCTTTTATCAGTATTATATTATATTCGCTCATGGAAAACTTGGGCTCATTCAGTGTAAAATAATTCTTGGTGTTCGTGTCGTCGCGTGAATATCTCCCAATATAAAAGGGAGATACAGTATATATATTTTTTACAAAAGCGTCACTTACCACGCATTTCTTTAATCTACGGGCTCTTAGAATCTTGGATGACCACTTGAAAAGCTTGCGAATCGCAAACCGAGGGTTTTTCCACTGATCCATTGCGAGTGAATTATTGAATCGATATAGCATACCAGAACTTTCTTTCCCATTCCGGGAGATAGGTCAGTAAGTGCATTAAAAGCAGTCAGTGAAAAACTCAGAAAAGTTCATCTGTTTCGAGACATTTAGGAGTAAATCTTTGCCAGGGTGGGGACCTTTGTCGACTACTCGTCTCTTGGTCGTCACTTACACTGTAATCACACTCCTTAAGTAGAGTGTGAGTAGACTGATCAAACATTACTGCTCTTACATATACGCCGGAAATGTGCGCTGAATTCTTTCGTTCGCCAGCACTAGATGGCCAATATGGCCTCTGACAAGGCACACCTAGTGAGAGAAACGTATGACGCGTGGTGCAGCCTAAGATAATAAGAGTTTTATTTAGCCATGAGACCATGATTAAGAGTTGAGTGACTCATTTGACTAGTTTGTCATTTTTTTCAGCTTACTTCTCATCTTCTTTGGCTTCTCCTTCTCTTTCTGAAGATTCAGTTTGCTGTTTATTGCTTAATGTTATACAATCCCTTGCAGCGATGGTGAAATTTAAACAGATATTGAAAGGTAATGGAATCCAGCTGGCAAGGCGTCGGCCCAACTTCATCTTTGCACACAAGAGGAAGCAATATCATTCCAAGTTGTTTATTTATGTGTGGACATTATAAGAGGCCCTTGTATGTGGCTTACCTTGAAAACATACCGTGATACACATCACGATAAACAACATCAGAGAAAATTTGAAATTAGGACCTTTCCACCAGTGGTTTTCATGACATGATTTTCAACTCGCAAAGATAGTCCCTCCGTCTGCCCCATATAGACATTTAGTCTGAAGGGTGTGTGACGTTGAGAAAGTGTCATTTACGAATAATGGAAAGCTTCAGAAAAGTTATTTCGTTAATGTATGTATTTAAGGAAAATTAATTAAAGTACCGTATTGAATCATCGTCCGGTATTCTTTGCCTTTTTTCACACGCCGATTTATAAAGAGGCCTCGGAAACAACTGGGTAGTTCGGTTTCACCGCGGGTGGTCTATTTTTGACGGACAAAACAAGACCCATATAAACCGCGGATGGTCTTACAAGGGTTTGTAAACGTCTTCTTCCGTTTCCTGATGGAATTTCGACGTCTCGTCACGTAAGGGTCAAATATATCAAAGATTTCATCTCACAACACTGTTTCATTTTCTTAGGTATTTTAATTTTTTGTTTCGTCTCGTTTCGTTTTCTTTCATTTCCTTTAGTTTCATTTTACATCTTGTTTTTCTTTTTCTTGTCTGGTCTCTCAACTCGAGCATCTTCCAGCAGGACAGGCGGCTCCGCCGACATAGCGGTTGAATGTTCGATGCATGCGCAGTTCCCACCAAAAGCCAATACCACATTGTCCTAATTTTATCAAACACTAATATCAAAAAAAATTCACACGCGTTCAATTTCGAACAAAAATTATCCATAAACATTACGTAGCCTTAGATTGAGTAGTGTGGATGAAAATGCTCGATGCAAATTATCAGGGACGGACCATTATTTTTTGAGAGAAGAGGGAGGGGTTGGATAATTTGCAGGGGCGTGAAATTTTTTTTTTTTTCTCACCTTTGAGCTGTACATTACAGTCGAACTTCCACTAACGACCACCTGCCTGCAACGGCCATCTCTCTACAATGGCCACCTCTGTACAACGGCCCCTTTTTTTCGTCCCGACGGATGGTCCATACATTTACTCTTATTTTAACTTCTCTACAACGACAACGGCCACTAAAACGCGTCCCAACTGCCAAAATAACTTTGACTATTTTAAATCGCAATTTGTAGAGTTAAATACGTTCATTTTTAAGGTCCGGTAATACGGGCAACATTTCTCTTCAACTTGTCTCGCAACATTGTTGCATTGTAAGTTGAAACACATTGTTGCGCGTATTACCACGTTTGTGACCAACTTGTCTCGCAGCAAAATACAGTGTTGCAAGCTTGCAGAATTCTAATATTTGGTTAATCGTGTGTAAATAAAGATGGCGCCTTCTTTAATATAATTTAGCATTTCGACGAAGTTCCACTTCGACTTCTGGCCGTCATTTTCTTCATAATTTTCCGTGCCGGCGAAGTTCTCTCAGTATGAAGCTCAGTGTCGTTTCAGGTAGCTAGGCGAAAAGTTATATTTTTGCGACAGTTCTTCCAAGCCTTTTGCCTTTTTTCCTCCTTGTTTTGAAGGGACAAACGAGGCGTCCCAAAGACTGTGATAGCCCTCGAGGTCTTTGTACAAGGCAAATTTATGACTTAACGAGAGTTACTGGTCTACTTCGAATTCAGGCTCGTGTTCACCGTCCGTCGTGTTTTTCTTTTATTTGCCTCGTTGCCACGCTTCGCGACAGCCAATCACAAGCGTAGAATTCAAATTTGTTGCGAGACAAGTTGTAGTTTCAGTGGTAATACGAGCAGCAAAACTAAAATTTGTTGCAGAAAGTAGAACTCGAGTCTACTTTGCGCAACATGTTGCCTCAACTTGCAACGCTGTATTTTGCTGCGAGACAAGTTGGTCACAAACGTGGCATACGTGCAACAATGTGTTTCAACTTGCAGTGCAACAATGTTGCGAGACAAGTTGAAGAAAAATGTTGCCCGTATTACTGGACCTTAATTCAAATTAAAGTAAAGACATTTAGCTAAAAGTTACACTCTTTTTTGTACTGCAACTATGAATCGAATGGCCTTTACGAGTATTCGCGAGCATGCGAGCAGTGCGTTTATTTCTGAGTATGAGCTGTGATCAAATTTGTCTTGCGAGCAGCGAGCACTTTAGAAAATACAGATGGCGAGCAACGAGCAGTTCGTAAATTTTCCGCTGGACGGAATTTCTCTCTTATCAAAAGGAAACATTTTGCACCAAGTAATCTGGCTGACACCGTTCAAACAATGCTAGCAGCGTACAGCCAACTGCTCTGTTGAATGCCAAATTACGTCACTTCGCTTCACGTGAGCTTCAGTAAAATAAAATAAAATAAATAAATAAATAAATATATTAGCTTTGTTTAACGAGGGTAACACACAACAGTCTTACGACTGACAAACCCGTGACCCTCGAATTCCCGATCAAATTGGTGCGTTACACTAGGTGGACGCTCAAGGAGATCTAAAGCTTTCTAATCTGACGTTGAGAACACTACTCGAGAAGAAGCTAAATTTTACCAGACTTTGAAGTTTGCAACATGGAAGGTTTTTTTGGTTATATTATTCCCAGGAAATGCCGAGTAAACAACGTGGCATTTAGTCTAACAAGCATTTCGAGTTTCGGTTTCGATTATCGGCAAACTGGTTTCCAACTGAGTTACTAAAAAAGATTCAAAGCAACGGAAGCTTTATTTGGAGGCTTCAAGGATCTAACCGATTGAGCTCTGACAAGCTCTGAAGGTCGAATAGTAATAGTAATACTCTACATGTTCTCATGTCTCTGGATTACTTTCTACCTTTGGGGATGCCTTTCGCGAAGAATTTACGCGCGTCAGTTTCAATAAAACGTCACCAAAAACGAGGAAGCATAACGTGTGCATGCTTCTCCCATGTTTCCCAGTTTTGCCATACGGTAATTAAGCACATTTTAACGAGAATCCGAGCATGCGAGCAGTGGCAAAAATTTTGCGAACTCGAGCAAGCGAGCACTCATGTAATTTTTGCGAGCAATTCAAGCAAAGGCCAAATTTTGCGAGCACTTTAAAATTGAACGGGACCATTCTATACCCCTTATAATGATTGCCATCCAATATCTTTACCATCACTTCTTTCGGTTTGTTGTTGTTTTAAAATTTCCTCTGTAGTACCCAGGTCCTGGACGAGTCTTTTTTCTCAATAAAATAGTAAAAATGATCGATAAAATATTTGGCTGTTGTATCCTCGAATCTGTTGTAGAACCAGTAGAAATGAATTTGCTCTTTTGATGTATTTTTTGCTCTTCGATGCAATTTTGCATATCAATCATCTTCAACGGAATAAAGAACAACAGCGGAGCCTATTTCTACCGTTCAGTGTAATGTTAAATTCAAAAACAAGTGTGTGGGTTTCTTAAGGCTGCAGGAATTGACCGGGGTAATTGACCAGCCTACATACAGGGTCTATAAAAGCAGGACAAAGTCGAGGACCGTTTGAAAGGAGGTTGTTTCCGCAGGTCACTCACAATCATGATAACACTTGAGCACCAAGGAAACACTCGTAATTTAATACCTATGATATCAAACACAGACGTCACAGACTGTGATGTTTAGGCAACAAAATTAATTGACTAGCAAAACGAGATGCAAGACCAATAAAATAAGAAGCCAAGGGTGGTGTGAGCGGGTAAGCGATGACTAGGTCGAAAGTGGTTGAACTTTGAAACGATCTGAAAGAATGACTACTAGATAAGGGGCGTATTCTCTCTGGTAATTATCATTCACCACCTACAGTGATCCTTGCAGCACCTCTAAGAATACGGACCACCACCACCAACAACAACAACAACAACAACAACAAACAAGACAAACAATAAAACATTGACAACATTTAACTTCTGTTACGTCGTAGATGAGAGTAGCTGAGACTGACGTTTGTTTTCTCTTTCTTGCGTGACTGCTCTGCTCTACCTGTCACGAAAATTGTTACCGTTGCATTATTTTTTTTGGATCTCGTGACCAGGACATGACATTAAGTTACAGCAAGAGATTATTCTTTTGGTTACAGCGATGTCTACTTTGATTTTCTTTTCAGCCTTGATTTGGCTTGGTTCAGGCTTTGAGTGCAACCTCAAAGATTCAACAAGGTCGGAAGAAGATAAATTACAGATCCATCTTGTTCCCCACACTCATAATGACGTTGGCTGGTTGAAAACTGTCGACGAGTATTTTTATGGCGCAAATAATTCCATTCAGCACGCTGGAGTGCAGTACATTTTGGACTCTGTTATCCCTCAGTTGAGTGCAAACCGGACAAAGCGATTTATTTACGTGGAAATTGCGTTCTTCGAGCGCTGGTGGAAAGAGCAAAACAGAGCCATGCGTAGGGAAGTGAGGAAACTGGTTAAAGAGAAAAGGCTGGAGTTTATAAACGCTGGATGGTGTATGAACGACGAGGCGGCAACACATTACAATGCGATCATTGATCAAATGACTTATGGACTGAATTTCGTGCAGAGGACATTTGGATCGGATGCAAGACCTCGCGTAGCTTGGCACATCGATCCATTTGGTCACTCGTCCGAACAAGCATCACTCTTTGCTCAGATGTCATTCGATGCTTTCTTCCTGGGTAGAATCGACTATGCAGATAAAAAGCTTCGCCTCGAGCAACAGAGAATGGAGTTGGTCTGGAGAGGGAGCAGAAATCTTGGACAAGATTCTGATATTTTTGCAGGGGTGCTCTATAACGTCTATGCCCCTCCGCGTGGATTTTGTTACGACCAATCATGCAACGATACCCCGGTACAAGACGATCCGAGACTCTTTGATCTCAACGTCAATGAAACTGTAGAAAGATTTGTGAATGTAACATGCAAACAAGCATCGCAGTATAAAACAAACCACATCATATTGACCATGGGTGAGGATTTCCAGTACGAGAATGCCAACACGTGGTACAAAAATTTGGACAAACTCATCAGATATCTGAAAGAAGTAAGTATAATGCACAGAATGAGAGTTTGACGTAAGCATTTTTTTTTGCCCTGGTTCGAGCGATTCCTGGCTCCCAGGCTCCTTTCATTGCTGCTTAATGGTGACTAACTTGTCACGTAACGAAAAGAGTTTTAGCATGCTTGTTTTTCTATAGCCTGCGTAGCAGACGTTTCATATTCATTTTCCAGGCAAGGAGAACGAGAAAGCGAGGAAGCAAACGAGTGCGCCTTGGACTGAACATAAAATGGGGAGAAGTGGGGATGGGGTGAGAAAAAAAAAAGGAGGAGAAGGGGAACGGGGTGGGGAGGAAAGTAGACCTTAATTTTTTGCCCCAATCTCCTCCCCCTGCGCCTTATTTTTCCCTACTCGCTCGCAGTTTCGTTACCTTCGCGTGCTTTTGGAAATGAACGAATGAATGAATTTTCTAGATCTACCGCAACATTTTCTACAGCCTCTATCCGTATCCACACGTGAAAACCGATCTCCTGTCCATTTCATGTAGTTTCCCTTGTGACCCGGGATAGCAAGCCTTTCATGTGATCCGGACTAACTTGTCATATACCAGGGCGCTGACCGGGGAGAAAATCTCTCCGTAGCCGCTATAACCTGTCATATACAAAGGGGCTGACCGGAGAGGAAAGCTCTCGGTAGCCGCTATATCATTAAATGTTAACTATTTATACTACGGAGTCATCATTCCAAGAAACGGTACGTCAGTCCTACTTTTCAGTTAAGGTTACCCATGTCTCCAGGCTAAAGGAGTGAAGGAGTTTGGATTTCAAGGTAGATACTGCAATCTCGTATAACAGTTAAAGGTTATAAAATTATCCACAGTACAATGGTTTCAGTTTCTTTCTATTTGGAGCATTCCGTACTATTCCATGACCCAATTAAATGAGTTATCTAATGTGAAGTTTATATGAAATAATTCATATATGAACTGCGGTAGTAGATGAAAGTGAAGAATGATCATCGCAGCAGATTTTCGAATTTGGGGAATGTGTGGCTTCATAGCTCAGTTGGTAGAGCATCGCACCGGTATCGCGGAGGTCACGGGTTCGAATCCCGTTGAAGCGCTGATTTTTTCAAGCTTCTTCTTTCCAATTGCTTAAATTCGAAAATCTGCTGCGATGATCATTCTTCACTTTGAGTTATCTAAGTAAGCGTCTTTTTCTCTAAGAGCTCTAACTCGAAGCGATTAATTTAAGCGAGAAAACCTGATTATTTCTGAAAAAAAGTCGCCCTGTTTGAGTATCTCGATTAGTTTAAAGTTCGTAAAATATTGCCATTGAGCAACAAAGCCTGAGTGAAGTCTTGCGAATACTGAGCGGCCGTAACCGTGAAAGCTTTGAGCATTTTGAAGTCCTAATACGGTTCTTGTTCCGGGATTGTTTGTCCGTGTTCAAGATCATTCCAACAAAATCCTTGTGAATATAAGCCTGATAAGCTCTTCAAAGATCGCTGTTGGTTCAACAAGAATTTCGAGGAAACAACCCACAGAATCAATAAAATCTTCAATACCATAACCTTTCGTCAATGGTGACTCGATTTCAAGATGGTTTTCTTTAAAAGTTTGTCATGTAAACTTGACATTTGAGCGAAAATAGATCAAATTTGGCTTTTGAAGGCACTTCCTTGAGCTTACTTGGTATTCACGTGAGGAGGAAATCGAAAATGGCAAAGTTTCGCAAACTACAGACAATGTACTGCAGACGAACAACCGAGAGGTCGAACCTGTGGTGACTTACTGGAGCTGGTCCTTTACGAGAGGTCAGCCTGCATGTAGGGAGTGTAACTTTTAATTGCGACCGCTAATCGCGCGTTATTATTATTATTATTATTATTATTATTATTATTATTATTGTTATTGTTATTGTTGTTGTTGTTGTTGTTGTTATTGTTATTGTTATTGTTATTGTTATTGTTATTGTTATTGTTATTGTTATTGTTATTGTTATTGTTATTGTTATTGTTATTGTTATTGTTATTGTTATTGTTATTGTTATTGTTATTGTTATTGTTATTGTTATTGTTATTGTTATTGTTATTGTTATTGTTATTGTTATTGTTATTGTTATTGTTATTGTTATTGTTATTGTTATTGTTATTGTTATTGTTATTGTTATTGTTATTGTTATTGTTATTGTTATTGTTATTGTTATTGTTATTGTTATTGTTATTGTTATTGTTATTGTTATTGTTATTGTTATTGTTATTGTTATTTTGTGCAAATGAGCCCGTAAAACCAAAACCGTATTATTTAAGAAAACAACTAGTCATTTGAAGAGACTGCAGTGCGTCCACGGTGAAAGTACTGCTTTGCGCGACAACATCGGATGTGGGAAGAAGCTACTTGTTGTAATTTCTAGGGTTTTAAGGCTTCTCGTTACCTAATTTTTGTCCGAAGTAGTCGCTACCCTAACCAGTGGTTACAGGTAGTTACAGTCCTGAAAGTGGTCGCAGCTGTTGCGGCAAACAGGCGATATTGTTTTGTTCAAAACTGGATCTTAAAGACTGTTTTCATTGGCTTAGCCAATATGGCGCAGTTATACCATGCTCTACAAATACGGTAAGTGTTCGCGTGAGCTTTTGGAGCGCTTTTATTTTAGTTTTCTACATTTTGAGGGCGTTTTTAATAAAACAATTATTCCATTTGCGCTTGTTGAATGTGAGATGAATATAAATTTAAGTAACTTGTCGGTCGAATTTTGGTAGGATCGCGGGCGCACCGCAACACCCTCGGCTGGAAAAAAGAGTCTCAGACTTTTGAAGACAAACAACAATAGACTTCATACATTTTTTTGACCGATCAGATCTCTTGTAGATCCTACGTTGGCAGCGTTTATCGTATACAGTCCCTTGCAGTTTCTGATTCCTCAGACTTTTGGCTGCATTTGTCGTTCTCTCTGTTACAGTCAAACTTCCCTTGGCGAACATCTCTTCTAGCGATCACCTCCAGTTTGTCTCCAAACTACGGAAATTTTGGTCAAACCACTGTTGTGATCGGAGTCTCTGGTAAACCATCTCTCATGGAGGCGACCGCTTGCGACCGCGTGGCGTTGACCTCGCGGAATACTGGAGACTAGTAGTTCCAGGCTCTCTCTAGATCTGAGTATTCGCCTGTAATGTCGCCTGTAAGAAATTTGACAAAAATATCTCGTGACTTTATCGTGACAGACGACAGCACAGCGGAGCTGAAGCGACAACTTTCAATCAGGAAAGTGAAACGAACGGAGTGGCTTCCTTTGTTTTCAGCAGAAAATGGCTACTTTGTTCTTTTTTGTGACCTTTCTCTGCCTGAGTGCAGTCTTTGAGAGCAAGTTTGGAGAAGCAGTGAAAGATGAAGATAAATTACAGGTCCATCTTGTAGCCCACACTCATGATGACGTTGGCTGGTTGAAAACTGTCGACGAGTATTTTTATGGCGCAAATAATTCCATTCAGCACGCTGGAGTGCAGTACATTTTGGACTCTGTTATCCCTCAGTTGAGTGCAGACCGG